>NW_017253369.1:367140-407004 GCF_001642045.1 Paraphaeosphaeria sporulosa | reverse complement strand
ATGAAGCTGCCTGCAGTGCGTTGCCGTAGAGTCCACCCTCCGCGTTGATGTCGGCCTTGTTGTCGAGCAGCATCTTGACTATCTGCTCGTAGCCTCCGTATGAAGCTGCCTGCAGTGCGTTGCCGTACTCTCCGCCCTGCGCGTTAACGTCGGAACCCTTTTCGATTAGCATTCTTGCAATATTATTAAGTCCGATAAGCGCTATGTAGTAAAGGGGAGTGGCTCTGCCTTTTAAAGTGACGTTAAAGTCTGGGTCTCGCCAAGCTACATCTGGATTGAATAACTGCATCCAGGCGAGATAGGCAGGATTTTCGTTCGATAGCAGATCCACCGCAATCTCACTTATTCCTTCTTTCTCCTTCCCTGACCTCTGAACATGTCTGCTCCAGAATTCGGCGGAGTATCTTGCGAGCCCATAGTTGTTAAGGGTTCCCTGTGAAAGAATTCCTGGTTGGCGAAACTGTAGAAGATACTTCAAGCAACCTCTAGATATAGTGTCGTGGCATTCAACCTCTTGCATGCTGTACTGCTTTACCTGGCCGTGCTTGATCCGGTCTGAAACAAGATACTCCTGGACAGAGTAGTGTGCTAGAGCGACGATCTGTTGCGTAGACCTTAGTCTTCCTTCTGCCTTATTTGTGGTCACAGTAACTAGACTGGAGCATATGCTTAGCACATCCATCGCATCCTCTAGCATTTCATCGCGGTCAAACGCCGGGTCGCGCGTTACGTCAATGGCAACGACTTCAGCAACCTCTTCAACGGACAGTGGCCGCGCAGAGAACGTTAGCCACCGCAAGATGCGTATTGCGTATTCAGAGTCTTCTTCGCTTATAGTAGAGAGAATGCGGTCATACGTCTGGTCCAGTGTTTTTGGCAAAGTAGTGAGTGACTTGCGCAGCATTGCTCGATTACGACACTTCCCCAATGTGTCAAGCTGACACACAGCCCATCGGAACCTATACTAACGTCAGCCTATGCCCTATAGAAATTTAAATAAATATACATACATCCCGCGAGCTCCGTGCATTAGTACACCCTCAATCTCTTGCCTAATAGCATCGTCTTTGTTCCACTTTGCCAGACCCTTATCGTTAGATAGCCTTTGTTGAACGTATCGTTGTATGTCCTTGTCCACGACGTCCATCTGAAGACAGACAATGTCCTCTTGCATGATAAAGGTTTCTAAAGAGCTCTCAATATTCCGCTCTTTGCGGCTAGTCATGAGCAAATGCGCATTATCAAGCTGCCACCCAGCCACTATTTCAAGCATGTCTATCAGTTCTGAGCGCTGTGTACATTCGTCGAGAGCATCAAGAACAATATAGACCTGCGTAAACTCCTGTAGCGTTAGCCGTACTACTTCTAGTAACGCATGTATTGATGGATATCTTTGTCCATTCT
This sequence comes from Paraphaeosphaeria sporulosa, assembly GCF_001642045.1. Taxonomy (NCBI): domain Eukaryota; kingdom Fungi; phylum Ascomycota; class Dothideomycetes; order Pleosporales; family Didymosphaeriaceae; genus Paraphaeosphaeria; species Paraphaeosphaeria sporulosa. The sequence continues at coordinate 405,600 of NW_017253369.1, read as the reverse complement.
TGCAGGATGTAAACAATGCGTCAATACCTCTAGGTATTGCGACTGTACGCTGCAGGAGCTGGCAGAGCAACGAGCGGATCATCAGCTCTGGATCTTGTTTCTGTGCATCGTTGAAGTCGAAGTAGAAGTATGCAGTCACCATACTGGTGTCATCACCGCAGTGCTGCAGTAAATCCTTGATGATGGTAGAGCTCAAGATCGTCTTTCCACATCCGGGGATCCCATACAGCCAGAGCCGCGATGCTGCATTCGCCTTCCATCTCGCAAATTGCTCGCCCTCTACCAGCCAGAGTCCAGTCTCAGCCTGCCGCTGCCTATGCGCTTTGTGGTAGTTTGTGGATGGGTCAGGCGCCGACAGCCAGCTGCAGATCTTGCCAAGCCTCTCTTCTTGGCCTCGGCTGCGGCTCTTCGTGTTTTTCGCAGAAGCGCCTGCTATCTCCTCAGAAGTCTCTTCTATCTCCTTCTTTAGTCGCTTCAACGCCTTCTCTTTGCCTTCGCCGTAGATCAGCGGCAAGTGACAGTCGAAAATGCCTAAAAGGCAGTATGCGCCGTCTTCTTCGCGCGTCGTCTGGCGCTTTTCCGCCCAAGAGAGACGCTCAGATATGGTGAACTCGGATAAGCGGCTTCCTTGGAGAGCTTTAACGGGTATTTTTGTGATCTCATGAATGACGTGCCTAAGTGACTCCTTGTCACCCAGTCGCCTTCCTTTCCTAGAGAAGAACTCGACCGATTTTGGAGCTAGGAGTTCCTGGAGCGTCCAGCCTCGGGAGAACCACCTACTCTGCTTAAAGGCCGACTCGCCATCTCCATCCAGAGTGTCCTGCTCGACGTCCGAAAGGTAGACGTAACATCTTCCTGCGTTCTGGTACCAGCGGAACATGGAGTTGATCGCTTCCTGAAGCTCAGCGCTGTTTGACTTGTCGATACAGCAGGTGTCGACCCAGAAGTAGTTCAGACCATCCTGTTCAGCCTGCTGTGCGCAGAAGCGAAGCTTCCGATATCCTTCATTGCGCTGACTATCTCTTTCTTTCGCGTTGTCAATGCTCTTTAAATCGTCGAAAGTCACTTCGTGTTCGTCTTTCCAGGTGTGCGAGAGGATCGCATAGTTAGGAACCTCCTTGTTGCTGATATGGTTCTTGGTCCAATTAAGCCTACCATCGCTTGTAGTATATAGTAGTCGCATAGCGTCGTGGGTATGTCTTCATAACGAGCGATGGAAGGGATTTCGCAGCATCGAGGAAGGCTACACGCATCGATCGCACACAGCGGTTCGGTGACACTGAGTATTCGAAGTATCGAGTTCCGTGAGTGCAAGTGGAAGCAGGAAGCGATTAACTGAGTTCGAGAAATGGACAGAATAGTGACAAGTTGTGGTGTAGAAAGGTGGTACCTAAGTTGGCTGTCACTCGAACACTGAGAGCGGGGGCTGCAGCCTGCCGTGGCGAGGCTGAGGCAGGGTTGACAGATCATGATCGCGCGAAGCAAGCAGTCCTTAGCCACGACCGCAACTAAGGAGGCACTGCTCGCCTTTGAACGTGATACATTATTGAAGTGAGTACTATAGTTAGTAAGTGTAAACGCAAGGTTCGCCCCCGGCCACAATTTCTACGGCATTTGTGAGGAAGGCATCTATGCAACGCCCTCGCCCCAAAACTCGCAACTTGGGTGTCAGCACGCGGCGCGACAATAACGGCCACCATCTCTATGTGACAAATGAATTTCGCAGCGCATCCGGCGCGCCACAAGTATACGTGTCTCATCTGAACAGTTTTCGCGAAAGACGATGAGGTGTACAGTAGCGGTGGGGTGACAATGAGTACATCAATAGTTACGACAGCAAGTGCAACATCATGATAGCGTCAACAATTACGCTGGTATAAGGGAAGGCTCTTCTCCTCTGCCGCAGCTATGACATCGAGCGGCTCTGTCTCATAAAGGCTGTTCAATGACAGGCTCCAGCCCACCCGAGGCTGTCTCAAGCTCACCCTCCCTCCACATCTATTGATATCATGTTCTGGTCCCTCCGTCAATACATCCGCGCCACTGGGGCCTTCTACGGCCTTGCAGCGTTAGTTGCCGCTAGCGCTTCGTCTACCCGCATCACTTTGCTCTCAGACACTGGCAGACCCCCTTCTGCCTCTAGCCGAGGACCCTTGCGCTTAGGACCTCGCCGCCTTTTCCTGGCGGCAGCTTCGTCCTTGGCAGCACGCTTTATTCTCGCCTCTTCAAGATCCTCGAAGCTCATCACCTTCGCCTTTCCTAACACGACTAATCTAATTGATCGACGAGTCTTGGCTTCGCTATTAATTTTAAAGAGAAATTGGTTGTAGGCTTTTAGGAGGGTTCGCTCGGTAAACGATATCTAGGCAGCATTTACGAGTTTCTGTATGCGCCTCCTCGTCTCGTCAGGTACATTGCTGTCTTGCTTAATTATATCGTGCAGTGATGTAAGTGCTTCCGCTATTACCGGTGTGACTGGTATCATAGGCATCTGAAGCATTGCGTCCAGGATACCAGTGCTCGCAATGGTGTTTCCTGGTATGGCAATCTCACCTAGAGGTTTCGGGATATCTTTCAACACTCTATCTGGATTGAAAGGGTATAGGCCGGTCGCAGCCCACCCAGACCTGATATTCCTCTTCGTCAGCACCCTGTCCCTAGCAGGACTGTACAGATAAGTGAAGTGCTCTTTGCTGACTATATCTATGCCTCTACGATTGAGTCATTTAACCTAATCACGGTATGCTGTCTTCAACGGTGCGAAGGGCCCGACATCATAGGATTGTAACTTATGGGATATGTGAGAGGGCAAACGACATAAGATGATGTTATTAGTGAGACAAAACCCCAGAATCTCTAGCGTTTCATGGCTTCTTATGTAAGGTCTAGCTATAGGCAATAGTGTTTGCTTCACGCTAGGATTGATAGTGAAAGGATGACTCGATGGCATTGAGTGAATAATATTTGACTTCCCTGAAGCCGGTGTGCGGCGCGGGTTATGCGCAGCCAATTCGCTTGGCACGTTAGGACCTTATCAGGGTGCATCCTCGTCGCAGCTTCCAGCACTGCAGACAGAGTGCTGAAAGCATGAGCAAACTTGCTATAATATTACTATCTAATCTTGGCGATAGAATTTCCTACAACTGAAGTATACATACCGATTGGTTTGGACCTGATAGGATGGTGGGTCGCAGAGTGGTGCTGCTTGAAGGATTTTGTGGTTCTGCGTGGTGGGATGTTCTAACCGTAGGGAGGGAGGTTACGTCGGGTTTTGCGAGATACAACCCGAATTCTGGACTTGCATATATTGCTATCGGGACGAGAGGAGTCTATGGACTCAGCTTCGTCAAAGCGACCCGCTATCCATCTGTCAGACGAGGAATCTCGCAAGGATATCCAGACGTTCATCCGATGGAAGACAAATGTGATGTTGATGGCCCACTGACATCGAGCTCACTTCTTCTAAGCACGATAAGCGAGGAATTGAACGAGAAAGTCCATAATATGTAGGCACATCTCTGCATCGTGACACTTCCTATGGGACCTGAGTACTGAACGAGATTAGGATTTTGTGGGTCAGCCTTCAAATAGATGCCATATGGGCATGAAAAGATGACGAGGCTATACAAAGAGCACTGAATGACTTACCGAAAGACCTGACTACAACATACTACCGTTGTGTTGATCGACTCGACGTGCCATTAGGGCATAAGGTGCTTTCATCTGTATGCGCCACACTCAACGCATTTTCGGTAGAGAAACTTCAGGAGATGCTAGCGGTTGCAGTCCTGAGGAGCTCGAAAGTTTGGAGTTCTCCGCGATGCGTCTTGCCGCAAAGGTGGGATTCGTGGAGTTGATCAATTCTTACCTTGACGCTGGCTGGTTCCAAAAAGCCCGGATGACGGACCCTGAGCATCCCGTCTACTCAATTTTAAAATTTGCAGTCGAGCATGATCGGCAAGAATGTGTCCTCAGCCTGTGTTCGGACGAAAGTCTGTTGACAAGAAAAGAGATTTATTATGCCCTAATCATTGCTTGCTACCACGGCCATTGTGACACTATCACGGCATTACTCGATACTTGCGGTGCTCCTCTTGAGTTTCCCCGTCGGGATCATCGTTTGCAGCCGGAGGAATTACCGCGTGAGCCTTTGGAAGTGGCGGTGAAAGAAGGTCATGCGGATGCTGTTTGCATATTATTGGAACACGGAGCTAGCCTGCCGCGAACTGTATCAGTAGGAGCACCGCTTTTACATCGCGCAAGTTCGGCAGGCTCTGTGGCAATCTTACGGAAGCTCTTAGCAGAATCACCCGCGTCGAAGATCAACCAGACTCACGCAGGCGATACGCCAATCATGTTAGCTGCTGCGAGATACAACGACGCGACCGTGAGCTACCTGCTCGAAGCTGGCGCTCAACTCGACAGCACGAAGCTCGAGTCAACAACGGAACTGCTGTACGCCTGTGACGAGAAGCCCTACCATGTGAATCGGGCGGCTCAGGAGAAATCAGTTCAGCTCCTATGCAAGCATGGAGCTGACGTCAATGTCACAACTTGGGATGGCAAGACTCCATTCTTGCTGGCAGCTGCAAACTTGAACTTGGGACTGATGCGTCTGCTGGTTGCTCATGGGACTGCTATGACGGCACAGGATATGGAAGGTACGAATGCTTTGACTCTCGCAGGGAGGAAAGTGGGGTACAATGGAGAGTCCAGGAAAGATGTCATCAAGTTTTTTGGTCAGACTGAATATTGAGCTGCAGGGTTACATGCTGGAAGTATCTGAATTGGAAGCTATTCGACACGTCTATTGATTGGTGTGGCCTAGATCCAAGTGCGAGAGCCAACAATTTGGAAAGCCAATCGCCAGCTGGGGCTGTGTCTAGCAACATACCTCGAGGCGTAAAGAGTATGGATGAGTCAGTGAGCCTACATCTGCATAGGGAGTGTACTGTGCTGATTTTCATTGTAATTATTATCAGCTATCCCTTGAGCGGCCTCTCTCTGAAATACAATTGGCACAAGAGTCAGCTTGTTCGCACCCATAGAAGACATGACATTGGATTTATCCTATTATCAGAACTATGCTGTGACGGGCGCTACGCCATGCCACGATAACTCAGATATCCATATGCCCCCCAGATCTTGCATCGCGAACCCAAAACATCTAGTACCGCGATAAAGGTTTCCAAAGCCTTTCCCAGGACGCAGAAACTGCTGATTGCAAAACGTAACTAGCCAAACCCAAACAGATAGCCACCCATTACAAGCCGTAAGAAGACATGCGTAGTCATACAAACCGGCGAAGCTCCATTGCTCAGAAGGAATAACCATATGACAGCATATAACAAGCCCAGCGCAACGCCTATTGAACCCAAAACACCCACCAGATCTCCAACAGCATAACTAAATCCCAGCCCTCTCGCCCTCTTCATCCTAAAATTATTACGACCATCCGCATTCCCTCCCTTCACGCCCTCCTACGACCTCCACCCAAACCTCCGCCCCCTCTTGCCCCTACTCGGAATATTCGACTTGAAGCTATTCCAGCTATTCCTCCTCTCATCCCAATCACTCATCTGGCCGACCATGAAGTCCCAGCTCCGGCTCTCATGCCCCCTCGTCTCATCCTCCCTTGCGCACATCTCCCTGTACACCCTCGACCGCCTTGCACGACCCGCTGCTTCCGCGCCAACCAGGTCCGGATCCTCGAGGGGGGAGAGGGGCGCGATTTGCACGGGGTACGCAGCAGAGTCCGGGGAAGACGGGGAGGAGGATGACCGCGGGGTGCTGGGGTCCATGGATGGAGAGGGCGAAGGCGGAGGTACGGCCGACAGCGAATTCAGCATGCCCTCGACCTCCCTCCGCGCCTGATCCGTCCGCCGCCGCGCAACTGCGCTGCACACCTTCGCGTTGACCGTCCGCGTGATATTAAAGTCCGAGTTACTCCCCCCAGCGCGATTCCTCAGCTCGGGGGCGAAACCCGGCGCGTACACGCGGGGCGCGGGGAGCCCAATGGTCTCTTGGCCCGGGGATAAAGGCGGGAGCAACGACATCGGCGTGCGGTAGGAGCGGTAGGTAGGTGTGTCGGAGACGTAGGAGGGAGCTGCTGAGCGGATGGAGGCGGTGTCGGGGTCAGTTCTGGAGTAGAGAGGGAGGGGCTCGGGGTCGGGCGGGCGGACGTCGAGAAGGGTTGACATTGTGGTGTGTTGTGTGAGGGACGGCGGGTTGGCGGGGTCGTACAAGCTGTGCGTAGTGGATCTAAAGCTGTGGTTGCGCTTGTAAGGTGATTATTACGGTGGGCAGTGTCGCAATGGATGTGGTTGAGACAGCAGGCACACCGAGCTAGACGCTAGAGTGGCGGGAGCAGGGCAACTGAGGTTCTGACAGGGCGACGCCTTCGTTATTAACTGTCGCGCGTCGGGCACGCCTGCGCCGAGCAGGTACCAGCCATGGGTTTGGGTCAGCCCCGAGTCCGAGGAGAGCCTGCATGGTTACGCACGTCCGCAGGCCCAGCGAGGCTTTGCATGAGGGCGTGTAAGTGGTGGAGGCATCGCGCGCGGTGACAAACATTGGGTGCCGCTGCATCGGATGCCCCGCATTCGTCATGCGTTCAATTTCCCCATCCATAACCCCTTTATCGATAAGAACAACCAAGAAATTGAAGTCTTATGCAATGCTCACGTTGCGCTGTCCAAACAGGTGTGCCAAGTGTGATGCAAAAGTCAATCTTCATTTCGCGGCGCCAAACATGGCTGAGACACATGTGTATGAACTACAAAGGATATTCCGCCGCCGTGGCAAAGGGTATAAGTGTGCAAACGCCGGCAAACAAGCAACGCCGTATGGCTGAGAAAGACCAGAGTCGCATAAGAAAAGTCGGCCGTATGCTGTTACATGGATGTTACGGAGCTGATCGCAAGCTTCAAAATGCCCCCCACCTGGAGCTACCGCCTCGAATCAGAGAGAACTGAGAACATTCAGTCCACGCGTGGCAAGCATGCAACACGCGGGTTTGGAGCGATCGATTCCCTACCTGGGGAATAGAGGCATGCGGTTTGCGTGAAAGCTGTCATTCACGTCGTCATCGTCCTCGTCCTCGTCCATGTATTCGTCTTCAATTTCGAACTTGCTGCCCAGGGCCTCACGAGCTTCCCGAAGCATGGCGCTCATCTGAGAACTCATCCTTCGCATACGAGCGTCGTCTTCAACCTCTTCTCGTCGCAACTTGTTGACAAGTCGCTGGCTCTCTGGGGGTAACGGACTCTTCTTCTTAGATGACTTGTCGTTGGATAAGACCGGTGAACCGTAGCTTTGGCGGCTGTATGATCGCACATGGCCTGGCGACTGAGGGTTGGTGCTCGCGGAGCCGTAAAACGAGGTCCTGTCCATCGTCGAGCGCCGAGAGACCGGAATCAACGATGGCCGCTTGTGCGCAGGCGTTGCCATGTTCACCCTGGAAACAGGCCGAGGGATTTGCGAAGGTGACCTGGTATGACTTGGCACTCTTCGCGCAGCTATACGTGGGGTGGAAGGCTGCGACACCATATCCCCTTGATTGTTCACGACGACCCAGCTCTCGGCCGTGCGCTGCCTCTTTGCTCCCGGTCGCTCCTCTCTCACCGAGTCTATTGACTCGACGCCGTAGTCGTTGTCCCGGCAGTTCGTCGGTGCAATCTGCTGGATGGTACCGTTCGGCAAGCTGGTGTCATCCTCGTGTAACCCCAGTTTTGCCGCCACTTCTTCATTGTCGAACGAATATGCCTGACCCCCTCCAGCTTGAAATCCGCGAAACGGCACGGAGCAGAACTGATACAGCTTGCCGGCTACACCACCCACGATGTTCATCAGCTGATTCAGCATCCGTGGCTTCGCGCTGGGTGGTGTGACTGGGCGCTCATCAGGCTGGAGGTGCGGAGGTATGCCGTAGTGGGGACTTGTAGGCGTTGACCACATCTCGCGCTGTTTCTCGAGGTGGAAGTAGTCGTCCAAGTTCCCGTTTTGCCTAGCGAACCGGTCCGTAACCTCCACCCCTCCAGCCAACTCGTATCGGTCGTTTGCCAACGGCGGAGGACTCCTGAGCGAGGAGCGAGAGTAACTTTGCGAGTACGACCAGGGACTGTTGTGTTGTGGATTGGCGGTGAAGGTGAAGGCACTGCTTTGCAGGGGGATTTCGTCGTAGCGCGAGCGCTTTCTGGTCGCGTGGTCGTCGTCGGTCACCTGGAGACCGGAGGTTTCAGAAGAGGCGGTCGGAAATCGGGGAACCGGCTCGTACAGGCGTGGTCGCGAGTGGCACCGCTGGTGCGGGGATGGGGAGAAGAGACCGGGCATGTTGCGCTGTTGTAGGGTGCTGTTTGCGATGCGATTTGGTAGAAAGAGTCCTTGTAGCGCTGCCCGCGAAAGGGCAGCAAGGGCCCTACGGAGTCGGGGGTCAACACAGCGGGCTCGAGCGACACAGCGGCAGCCGGCGCAGATTTAGAGCTGCATGCTGGCGTTGGGGGTGAGAGGCTTCTGTGGGAAATGTTGGGAGGTGATGGCGTTTGTTTGCGTTGCGCTTGCCCCGGCGACGCCAAACGACCAATCACGTGCAACCAAAACGCTAGGACCGGATCTCAAATGGCGGTCAATCGCTTGCGACGTAACAACAGTACCAACGTCCATTGAAACATGTCTGTCAAGTAATCCCACGCCCAGCACATCCCGACAGCTATCCAGGTATCGGAAATACGCCGCCGCAGTAGTGAACCGAACGCCATGCTATGCTTACAACCATGTTCCTAACCGCTACGCCCGTGCGATCCACCCACTGTGTACGAAGAAGTCAAATATTTGCTTCGTTTTTCGTTCGTCAATCTTGGCGATCTCGATGGCAGTCCGTTTCTTAAGCGAACCACCCTGTTTCATCGCCTCTCGGATCAAGTTCTCTTTGATCACAAAGTAAGGTTTTGGTAAGATGCGAAGAAGCCGACAGAGTTCTGTCTCTTCCGGCGTGAGGAGCTGCAGATCCGATGCTACTTCCTTCCCAAACTTCAATGGCACCGTGTTAGGGAGAGCCTTCGGTACGAACTTAGTCTTCGAATGCTGCGGTGTTAGCACGCCGTTGGTTCCGTTTGGCTGGTCCGGAGGGGGCGTCGAAAGACCGTTCTTCTGGCGTAGGTGAAGAGGCAGTTCAGATGCCGTGAGTGCTGATGTCGCTGAAGGTGTCTCAAAAGGAGGCGTAGGCTTGCTCATTCGGTTTGACGCGAGGCGATCAAATTGGCCCAACGGAGGTGCACGGGACTGCCGTTGCTGTTTCTCTTGCTCATATTTCTCGCCCTGTTTGAGATCTGTGATCTGGTGGTTCCTCCAGTCCTGCAGTTGTGATATGGCCTGCCGCAAGCTGTGCTCGTATATGAGCCCATCGCAGAACTTTTCAAAGTCGTCGTGCTTCATCATTCGGGCGAAAGGCTTCGCTTTGTTAAGAAGATCCCTTTCTTCTTTCGTTCGCTTTTTGTCGGCAGCGGCATTCTTCCGGTATTCCAGGAGCTTATGTTCAAAGATGACCTTCTTGCGCTCGACTCGTGAGTCCAGCTTGGAGTTGTAGATCTCCATGATGGTCATTTTAAGTTCCATCTCTGGCTCGATTTCGCCTGTCCGAGGGTTGACGCCATCCCCGGGTTCGAACTGCATGTGCTGCACGGCTTCTTCTGCCTCGTTGAAGTACTCCGTCTCGAATTCCAACCGACCAGGCATGTATCCCTGCACCTCGTGACATGCCGGTACACTGGCAGTTGGTTTCTGCTTCGGCGTGGCGGGCGGCGCATTCTGTGCGTCTTCCTTCCTCTGTTCTATCCTCCTCTTTTTGTTGGCTTGGAACACGTCTCGCGGTATCCGGTCGCTGAGCTCCGTGTTCTCTGGACTGGCTCTCTCTGGCAAGGGGAACTTGGAGCTATTGATGTATGTGTTTACGTAGTGGTCGCGTACTTCGTCCTTGGATCTGAACCCGCCAATGTGATCTGCTATGTCGGCCCATGACCCTAGGCCGTATGTTTCTGCCCCTTCGAGGAGGGCTAGTTCCTCATCCGCACCCCAATCTTCGGTAAATATTGGTATTGAGTGCTGTTCAATTACTTGGTATGAATGTGTCTTCGGGTCGTGATCGCGGGAGAACTTGGCGTCAGAGAAGCAGGGTACGCAGAGGTCGTACTCGTGGCAGACATCGCTGGCGCAGCGTATGCGCACCTGTGAGAGTCAATGCTATACTTTTATGTGATCTCTGTCCAAGCGGGCATCTGGTGTAGTATGCGCCTGCAGCCCGGGGGCTTACCGTCGATGTTATGTCCGATGAGCACACGTCGCACACGTACTTGACTCCGCCTTCGGTGCCCCGCGACGCGGTCTTCTTCTTGATCAGGCCCATATCAGCTGTTTAGCAGCTTGCGCGTGGGCCAAGCAGCGAGGGAGCGGGTGCAGTTGCCACGCTGGGCGGCCGGCTGGAGCCCGGCGGAGGGCGTGGCTGTGTATGTTTCAACGCGTTTGCGGGTACGCAAAACAGCTCAGCACTGCGGCTCGGCCAGGTGAATGCAGCGTGGTGAGTGGATATGACGTCGCAGTGGCGGGCGTGCTGTCGCAAGCTGGCGATGTAACTCTGGGTCGGGGTGGCGGCGCGGGCGGGCGGCTGGGTCGCGATAGACAGGCTTTGGCGTCACGGAATCGCTACAGGCTCCGATGAGAGGCGTCGGCGCCGCTTCACGACTCACGAGGTGCTGTCAAACGGCTAGCTGCGTCGAGGGACCAGCCGCGAGCCTGTGCGTTGCTGAGGGAGAGACAGACAGCCGCCGCTTGGCGCGAGCCTGAGACGCTGGAGATTGATCCCCACTGCCCTCCCCAAACACATTCGAGGACCGCGTTCGCTGTGAAAAGGAGTCGGCCTTCGCCACTGCACACACGCAACATAACTCTCGGCACCCGCCAACGCTGCTGCACCCCGTGACCCCATATTTTCGAACGCACCTCACAACCGACCGACCGTCTGCCCCCCGCCTCTTGCGTACCTTGTCCCTCTCTCCGAGGACCCTCTTCCCTCTCCAACACCGGCATCTGAGCAGCGAACCAGCCCGCCGCCGCAACCATGAGCTGGAAACTAACCAAGAGTGCGTCCGCCCGCCCGGATGCTGCAGTCCTTCTCTAACCATGCGCAGAACTCAAGGAGACCCACCTTGCGCCGCTCGCCAACACCTTTAGTCGCTCGTCCTCCACATCTACCATTGTTGGCGGCGAGCAGACGCCCAAGGCCACGAGCAGCACTGCGCTGTCAGACTCAAAAGACCCCAATGGCATCGGTGCGTAGCTGCGAGCCTTCCTGCTTGCCAACACTGCTGACCAAGCCCAGCCGCCTCCGAAGCAAATGCGACCCCTCCTCCACCGCCTCTCCGCCCTGGTATCTTGATAGTTACCCTCCATGAGGGCAAGGGCTTCTCGCTCCCGCCCGGCGCAGAGCAGCATTTCCAGGGCGGCGGACACCATCAGGGTTCGCTATCGCAAGGCGGCGGTTTCTCAGTGGCCGGGTCTATGCGTCCTGGTTCGTCATCACGGAATCAAGTCGCCGGCTCGTACAGCTCGAATAGACCGCAGTCCGCTGCTGGCAGCATCAACGCGGTCCCCACCATCCATGGACGCTACTCATCCAAATACCTACCCTACGCACTAGTCGATTTCGATAAGCAGCAGGTCTTCATCAATGCGGTTTCAGGAACTCCTGAAAACCCGCTGTGGGCGGGAGGAAACACGCAGTACAAGTTCGATGTGTCTCGAACTACAGATATGAGCGTATCCCTATACATTCGCAACCCCTCCGCACCGCCAAACGCAGGCCGAGCCGACGACATCTTCATCGGGAAGTGCCAGGTCCGTCCGAGGTTTGAAGAGTCACAAGCTGCTGACGCGGCTGCGAAGAAGGAGACTGGCACGGGTCAAATCGGTGCTGAGTGGTTGGAGCTTCAATTTGGCACTGGTTCCATGAAAGTTGGCGTGAACTTTGTAGAAACCCTAAAAGATAAGCTCTCTATCGATGACTTTGACTTGCTCAAGGTCGTTGGTAAAGGTAGTTTCGGCAAGGTCATGCAGGTCATGTATGTATTGACACACCGTAGACTTCGCACATGCTAACAGCTTGCAGGAAAAAGGACACGCATCGAATCTATGCCCTCAAGACCATCCGCAAGGCGCACATCATTTCCCGCTCCGAAGTCGCGCACACCTTAGCAGAGCGTTCCGTTCTTGCCCAGATCAACAACCCGTTCATCGTGCCACTCAAATTCTCTTTCCAGTCGCCTGAGAAGCTGTACTTTGTTCTCGCATTCGTGAACGGAGGCGAGCTCTTCCACCACCTACAGAAGGAACAGCGTTTCGACATTAATCGTGCTCGATTCTACGCAGCAGAACTTCTGTGCGCCTTGGAATGCTTGCACGGTTTCAATGTCATTTACCGAGACTTGAAGCCCGAGAACATCCTTCTGGATTACACTGGTCACATCGCGTTGTGTGATTTCGGTCTTTGCAAGCTCGACATGAAGGATGAAGACCGGACAAACAGTAAGCACACAGCGCCCAGGTTTTCAACTTCAACTAATCTCTCCTAGCATTCTGTGGAACTCCCGAGTATCTTGCTCCTGAGCTTCTCACTGGAGCAGGCTACACGAAGACTGTCGATTGGTGGACACTTGGTGTTCTCTTGTACGAGATGTTGACAGGTCTCCCACCGTTCTACGACGAGAACACCAACGACATGTACCGCAAGATCCTCACAGAGCCTCTGCACTTCCCCGGACCAGAGATCGTGCCACCGGCTGCGCGAGACTTGCTAACTCGTCTCCTCGATCGCAACGCCGAAAAACGTCTGGGAGCCAAGGGTGCTGCAGAGATCAAGGCACACTACTTTTTCCATAGCATAGACTGGCGGAAACTTTTGGAGAGGAAGTACGAGCCCAGCTTCAAGCCCAATGTAGTAAGTCAACTCCCACACGATATTGACCCTGCATTCCTGCTGACATAACACAGGCTGATGCGAAGGACACGGACAACTTTGATGTTGAGTTCACCCGCGAAGCGCCTACCGACTCCTATGTGGATGGACCAATGCTTTCACAGACCATGCAGCAGCAGTTTGCTGGTTGGTCATACAACCGTCCCGTTGCCGGTCTTGGTGACGCGGGTGGATCGGTCAAAGATCCCTCGTTTGAGGATGCGGCACGATAGAGTTCTGCAAGGAGGGAGAGTTTGTGGATGCTTAAGCACGGAACGATCTAGACAAGGGCGTTGGGTGATTATTGGCCTTCGGCAGTACGCATCATAAATTTCGCTTAGCGAGTACCAGTCCAACTCACCGTGGCTGAGAACCTCGCCTTGCAAACACCCGAGCAGATGTTTGGCCCGGACCATTTGAGACTTAGCAAGCGTGGGGAGGCGTGGGCGTGGAACGGCATCATGAGTCAGGCGCAGCAGACAGCAACACACGCCGAGAGGCAATTCAGAATCACTTACACATCTTGGACACCACACTACGTGTATGCTGAGGGCCTTTGCAATTGGCAGCAATGCTTACTGACCAGATTACGTCGCTTGCGTGATGTGTCCAGCATCCAATTCTAGCAACGCCAAAAGCTTGACCCCTGCTCTTGCCCCTCCTTATGACGCCCGGTGCCGCCTTCTAACCCCACCAGTATCCGGCGCGCCGACTGCTTCACATTCTTTTACCTACACCTGACCGCGGAATTACACACACGCACCCCACTCCTCCGACCATTGATTAAATAGCTGTAAGTTGCCCAATTGCTGTGTTAATCGTCAACTCTGCGCCGATCCCAATCCTTCGTCGCGTTTTGTTGAGCGTCACTAAGAGCACCCCGCAGTCCTGTACCACAACAAAAACAAGCCCGAAACACACAATGCCCGGCTTCTCCCAGGCGTCGGATCTCTCGGCTTGGAATGCCCTCCAAGACCACCACTCAAAGCTTGGAAAGGACATTGTCCTAAAGGAGTACTTCAAGAAGGACCCTAAGCGATTCGAGAAGTTCTCCTTCACCTTCAAGAACGATGTCGACAACTCCGAGACACTCTTCGACTTCTCGAAGAACTTCATCACGGACGAGACGCTGAAGCTGCTTGTCGAGCTCGCAAAGGAGGCTGGCCTCGAGAAGCTGCGCGATGACATGTTCTCCGGCGACAAGGTTAACTTCACCGAGAATCGCGCTGTACTGCACGTTGCGCTCCGCAATGTCTCCAACCAGCCCATCAAGGTCGATGGCGAGAGCGTTGTCGAGGGCGTCAACGAGGTGCTCGAGCACATGAAGGAGTTCACCGAGCAGGTTCGCAGCGGCGAGTGGAAGGGATACACCGGCAAGAAGATTAAGACCATCATCAACGTTGGTATCGGTGGCTCCGATCTGTGAGTGTTTCAACCACAATCGTGGTTCATCGCACTCAAGCAACTGACTATTCTCAGCGGCCCAGTCATGGTCTCTGAAGCTTTGAAGCCATATGGCGACCGAAGCCTCACCCTCCACTTTGTTTCCAACATTGATGGTACACACATCGCCGAGGCCCTCAGGGAGTCCGACCCTGAGACCACTCTCTTCCTCATCGCATCCAAGACCTTTACAACCGCCGAGACCGTTACCAACGCCAACACCGCGAAGGACTGGTTCCTCAAGAGCGCAAAACAGGAGGACATTGCCAAGCACTTCGTTGCCCTCTCCACGAACGAGGCTGAGGTAACCAAGTTCGGTATCGACAAGAAGAACATGTTCGGTTTCTCCGACTGGGTCGGTGGACGCTACAGTGTATGGAGTGCCATCGGTCTGAGCGTTGCCCTCTACATTGGCTACGAGAACTTCCACCAGTTCCTTGCTGGTGCCCACGCCATGGACAACCACTTCAGAACTACGCCACTTGAGAAGAACATTCCAGTGATCGGCGGTCTGTTGAGCGTCTGGTACTCTGACTTCTTCGGCGCGCAAACTCACCTCGTATCTCCCTTCGACCAGTACCTACACAGATTCCCGGCCTACCTCCAGCAACTCTCCATGGAGTCGAACGGCAAGGCTATTACTCGCAGCGGCGATTACGTCAAGTACACTACCGGTCCAATCCTCTTCGGCGAGCCTGCCACGAACGCTCAGCACTCCTTCTACCAGCTGCTCCACCAGGGCACCAAGCTCATCCCGACGGATTTCATCTTGGCTGCTCAAAGCCACAACCCTGTGGACAACAACAAGCATCAGAAGATGCTGGCTTCCAACTTCTTCGCTCAGGCTGAAGCTCTGATGGTTGGCAAGACCCCTGAAGAAGTTAAGACCGAGGGCGCTGCCGACAACCTCGTGCCCCACAAGACCTTCTTGGGCAACCGACCTACGACCTCTATCCTTGCCGATAAGATTACGCCAGCAACTCTCGGTGCGCTCATCGTCTACTATGAGCACCTCACTTTCACCGAGGGTGCCATTTGGAACATCAACAGTTTCGACCAGTGGGGCGTCGAACTCGGCAAGTCGCTGGCCAAGAAGATCCTGACTGAGCTCGATGACAAGAGCGAGTCTACGGCGCACGACGCTAGCACCAGCGGCCTCATCAATGCCTTCAAGAGCAAGGCATCTTTGTAGGGCAAGAAGGAGGCGCTCTGAAGCAGTAGAAACGACGATCCGGTAACGATCATGACGAAATACGAACTGGGGAAATTACTGGCGAGCATCTGGCAGGCTTTATAGATTCAAGCTCGAGCGAGCAATCTGAAATCTGAAAGTATAAATAGACGGCCTAGAACAAGTGTGATATATGGAGTATCTAGCTTCTGAACAGCCTCTCACGATAACAAAAAGACAGGAACTAAGCTATAAGCTAATAGCTTTAAGAGCAGAGAAAGTAGTAGTAGAACCTAGGGTAACTCATGCTATTATACATCTTTATGTCTTTTAGCTGTTACTGTATCTCCAGTGTTCACCTTGTCGCGAGAGACAGCGTTGCGGAGTTGAGACGGAAGTCCTGGGTCCGTGCGTTTTGAATTATCTAGGTCCGAGTTGACAGATCGCAGTCAACACCAGGCATTGCCCCGCACGCTCACTCCGGAAGTGCGTGGCGTGCTCTTCTACTGTACACAGGTCTGATTCCAGCGTTTTGTACATACCATGTCGCGCACGATCTACTCATTGTGGCTCGCCGTTCTCGCCGTCTACTCGTTCTGGATCTCCCTGGCGCACGCGGTCTCCGGGCAAGAACCCCTGAAAGGTGCCACCGAGGGCAGAGGATATAATCTCGGAGAGCCAATTCCTGTCAGCTGCCTGAACAGGACAGTGTACGTCGCGTAAACACTAGGACTCCACAGCACGAGACTGACAAACCCCCAGCGAAACAGGCGAACACATAACCGACGCCTCAGGCCAACTCCAATATGTCCCCTTCCCGACGTGCAACGAGACTGGGCGACCCCTCGAGCTCTTCTTCGGCGTCGAGCAGTCGCTCAACTGCACGCTGGATTTCATCTCCGACCCCTTCTTCCACCTCCTCGAATTCTACATTCACAACGACGCGCCGCTGAGCTGCCGCATCCCGTCGAAACCGCTGCCGCCCTCCGTGCTAGAAAAGGACTTCCGAGAAGTGGATGAAACCACGCAGGAGGGTGCGCTGGGGAGTCAGTCAAGCTTGTATACCCCGCTGGTTGTTGCGCTGAGCGGGACACTCCAGCTGAGCCACTTGCATGTCGGAAACGACTTGAATTTGCTCGTGCACGCGAAGCCCAAGAGCGAGGACCCGGGGACTATTGATGCAGCGACTGCATATAGCATCGCTAGCCATACGCGGAACGCGAGGGTCACGATTGGGGATAGCTTGAGTCTGCACTTCAGCGTAAGGTGGTATCCGTCTACCACGCTGCCGCCTGGTTGGAGCGGGTACGGCGGACACTTGTACAAGAGCACATTTTTGTACTGCTTGTTGAGCGCGGGGGCGAGTGCGGCTATTTGTGTGGCGTACTTTAGGGGCGTGGAGCTGCCGAGGAGGCTGAAGAGATATGCAGGAGACCGCATGGGCGTAGGTAGGGGCGGTGGATATGGACTCCCGGTTGCGAATGGGAGGGGAAATGGATATGGTGGATACGGGTATGGAATCGGGACGGGGAATGGGAAGAGAATTGATTAGGGTGAAGTTCTGGGAGCGCCAGGTAGTTGTGGGATGATAAGCGGCATGGGTGCATAGCATTCAACGCAGTGTACATACGCGGGATTGAGAATGTAGGTGAATTTTGTACAATCGAGGTGTTCACCTTTCTATATGCCGGACAGTAACCACAACAATACATCAGTAATTGTACAGAATGCACGCCGACCCTACTTTTACGTGACAGGAATCGACCGTAGCACAACCATCGTCTCCATGGTATCCAATTTACCACCCCTTCCTGGTCAACTCGCTCACACGCCCCGTCACCTCCTGGAACCCTTTCTTGAACAGCGTCCTCCACCGCTCACTCTTCAGCCTCTTCCGCTTCAGCCCAGGTCGCTCGTGGAACCTCTGCTTCATCATATCGTGGCGAATCTTGTTCCTCGACACTAAACTGCTCAACATGGTGATTCCTCTCACCAGGTCACGTCCAGCCTCAGGCCTCAAGTCAACCGTCCGGCCAAACGCCGGGTTCAGCCGGGGATACACCTGCTTTTCGGGCTCGAGGGGCACAGCCGGGGCTTGGTTCGGCAGGTTGAGCGGCAGGCCGTCCATGCTCATGCTGTCGAAGTCGAGCCCTGCGGTGCGCCGCTGGAATGCGGAGCCAGACCGCGCGTTGCTGAAGTTGCTGCCGAAGGCCTTGCGCGCGGCCTCCTCTTGCGAGGTGCGTGTATATGCCGCCGGGGACTGGCGGGCGAAGGCGCGCCCGGGCATGGAGCTGAAGAGGCTGTCGATGGCTTCGCTGGTGCGTTCTGCGCTCGCGGGGACGTCGGGCTGAGCCGGGCCGTCAAAGGATAGGTCTTCTTTGGCCCGGGGCTGTGCGGCTTGGGGTGTTCTCGAGGTCGATATTGTGCGATGTGCGGTCCATGATGGTGCTACCCGTGGGAGGATTTGGGCACAGGAGAGGCGCAAGAGCGAGGTTGGGCGGAGCAGGAGCTCGCCGAGGGAGCGGGAGCTCATTGTGAATGATTCTGTGGTGTATTATGAATGCTAAGAAAGGAAA
Source organism: Paraphaeosphaeria sporulosa (assembly GCF_001642045.1). Classification (NCBI taxonomy): domain Eukaryota; kingdom Fungi; phylum Ascomycota; class Dothideomycetes; order Pleosporales; family Didymosphaeriaceae; genus Paraphaeosphaeria; species Paraphaeosphaeria sporulosa. The sequence goes on along the minus strand of NW_017253369.1, from coordinate 387,407 downwards.
GAAATCATGGTTGGCCCGCAATTGGGAAGCTGGAAGGACGGATGGTGATGGACATGTTTCGTCGCGAGTCTCCAAATTCGGTCGGCATTTCCTCGGCCGGGTCGCGCTTGGCATTGGTGCGGGTGGAGCTTGCTTCTTCCCGTTTACAGATTTCACACCCTCGTACCTTTTTACCCGCCGCGCGCCTGCCTGGACACTCACTGATACACTCTTTAGATCGACTGGACCTGGAGTTGCGAGAGTCCACTTGGGAACGCCAAATCGAGATGTATAACAATTACGGTGGTAAGGTGTCCGCATGTTGCGACTCGACAAATGTTAACCTGAGTGACAGGCTACAACCGCCCTCCGGGCTATGGAGCCCCTCCAGGCATGGCTCCGCCTCCTGGAATGGGTACGTATGAGATGCGCGAACACGCGACCCCGTGCAAATGATTGTAGCTGACAATGTATTGCAGGTCCTCCTGGCGCAGCCGCAGCACCTCCCGGTGTAGCACCACCTGGCGTCCAGTTCAATGGCCCTCCTCAACTCGGCGGACCGCGCCCGCTGCCCCCCAACTTCCAGCCGCCCGCGGGAATGCCGAACATCAACTTTAGTGCGCCTGTCATCCGCCTCGGCACATCAGGATCGCAACGCGGCGGCAACCTAGACAGCCTTGCCGGCCGGCGCGATGGCGGGACTCCGCTCGCACGACGCGGATTGGGCATGGACGACCGAGACGGCAGGCGCGAAGACGCGAGGCCTCTACATCCTCCCACGCGCGAGGAGATTGCGCGCACCATTTTCGTCGGCAACATTCCTCCTGCGCTCGGCGATGCTGGCATCGAGAGGATCTTGGAAACGGCTGGAGCTTTCACTAGGTTCACGCGCGCAAAGGATGCGAACGACAAGGTCCAGACATTTGGTTTCGCTGAATACGGGGATGCTCAGAGCTTGCGCACTGCGACGGAGCTCTTCCAAGATGTTCAGGTTCCCACGAAGCGACAGACTCCCGGTGAAAAGAAGGATCGCAACGAGGTCGAGACAACCAAGTTGCAGATCGTGATTGACGATGCTTCAATCAAGTACGCCGAAGATTGGACCAAGAACGAGGACGAAGAACAAATGCAGTTCCGACTAGACTCTGCGAAGGAAGCCCTTGATCAAGTGCTGACGCAGCTGTTCAACCCGCCGGATACTCCACAGGCAGACGCCGAGGATGCTATGATGTTGGATATCAAGAACGAGGACAATCCTGATATTGTCCAGATTGACATCGCAGCCAGCGGCGAGGATGATCTTTCGGATATCCCCGCTGAGATGCGTGAGACCGTGGCAGCTGAGATTGCTGCTTTCCGTGATCGCTCAAACCAGCGCGATTTGGAGCGACTACGCAAAGAGGAAGAAGAAAGCGGAGGACGAAGTAGCGTGGCCGGAGGCGCCAATGGAGTCCCCGTCGGACCGCGTGCTGATAGGGGTGTTCAGGGCGCACCCAGCGGGCCCAAGGGCTCGCAGTTCCCCCGAGACTACCAGGGCAACATGAAGTTCATCAACGGCGAAGCGATGATCAACGGCGGCTTCATCAAACGCGAAGATGACGATGATTCCGCCAGTGACTCCGAGCTTGAAGAGCGCCGCAAGAAGAAGAAAAATGCCGAACTTGATAGAGAATATGAGCGGGAACTTAGAAGCTGGCTCAAGCGAGAAACCCAACAGACCTCGGCCCTTGAGCGGACACATAATGCCTTAAAGAACAAGGAGGCCGAAGAACAGAAGGCTCGCGAGGCAATGGGTGCCTATCTTAAAAACTTTGATGACGATGAAGAAGAGGCACGCAAGCACGAACTCTTCTATCGTGATCATGGCGCCTACATGCGAGAACGACAGAGGTATCGTGAGCGGGAGGAGCGGGAAGATGATATTGATCGAGACATTGAAAATAGCGAGATGGCGACGAGGCAGAAGCAGAAGGCCGATGCGCGCGACCAGGCTAATGCTTTCCTCGACGCACAAGCCGAAGAGATGATGCGTACCCGGACAACTCGCGAGCAACAGGGCAGCTTTAAGATCTCCCTCGGCGCTGCTGCAAAGAAGCTTGACCAGAAGGCCGCACCTCGTCGTACGGCTGCCGATGTCGAGAACTTGCTCGAAGACGAGGAGACTGCCGACCCGGCCGACACCACGAAACGCAAGCTCATCCCGATCAATTTCGACGCAGCAGTCCGTGCCAACCTTACTCAAGAAGAGGTCGAGGAGGCACAGAAACAGCTTGCCCGCGATATTCCGGCCGACAAGGATGGCCTTTGGAAATGGCCAGTTTCTTGGGAACATCTGCCTGATAAGAACATTGACGATGATATTAAGAGGTGGGCTGGCAACAAGGTGCTTGACCTGCTTGGTGTTCAGGAAGACATGATTGTCGATACCATTGTGGAGCATCTGCGGAGCCACAATGGTGCTCAAGCTTTGGTGGAGAACCTCGAACCGGTTAGTAACTCTGCTGCTCTATTTGCACATGCTCACTGACATTACTCAGGTTCTCGAGGACGAAGCCGAAAGCCTGGTCAAGAAGCTCTGGCGTATGGTCATTTACTACAGCGAGACGGAGAAGCGGGGTATCAAATAAGCGCTGAGTGCTCCATCTTTGCGTGTTTGAGAGGAGCGGGACATGTTTTCACGACTGCCTAGGTCATCGTTCCATGCAAGTACAGCACCAGGACAGTAGTCCGCGGCTTCTTCGTGAGCCATTTTGCTTCAAGCTGCATAATGTTCAGACCGCCAAGAGCAGTGAGTATGGCGAAAGGGCGTTCTTTTCAAGGAGATATTGATCGGGTGCAGCTTCTCTGGATCTTCTGCTCCGCCAGAGTGTATAGTAGCGTGCTAGCCAATTTGTGGGCTTGGATGGTTATGGGTACCGCGGCACTAGGTGTGTTTTACTTTCTACAAGATATACTAACTGTCAGTGTCCCTGTGCGCACTTCCCTTGGACCCAAAGAGCGTGCTTGATGTGGTATGTATCATGTGCTCGTAGTGCTCGTCCTGACCACGGGTGCGTGATCAATCAACAGCCGGCCGCGCGCAACAGCACCTCGCTCCCATGCGTCCCACGCTCTGACTCAAAGTCGAGATCTAGATCGAAGGTAGGCACCATAGAACCAAGCTTTGCGGCTCCCCGGCTTTCACAACCCCCACCACATGCTCACGTGCGGAGGCGCCCCCGTGGGCCTAGCTCCACGAATAGTGTCCGAAGCTGGAAGTTCAGCCGCACATCGGCCCTGCGCTTGCCGAGCAGCCCACCTCTCCCCCAACGGAATCTGTTTCTCCACCTATAGGCGCCCGCGTGCGGGGGTGCGGCGTCTGGACGCGCACCGCGTTGAGGGGTGCCCCTCGGCCCTTGGGCGACGGCTCGAGCTATATAGGCGTGGTGTAGGCAATTGAATTTCTCCGTGAGACATTTTACTTCTTGCGAAGGCCTCTGCTGTCCGCTGAGTGACTGCTTGATTCATACTTTCTCTTCTTTGCAGCAGAGCAGAAAATATTCCTAGACGGTCATCATGGTTACCATCACAGGCGTTGAGACGCGCGATGTGCGGTTTCCGGTGAGTTTCCACCCTTCCCTCCCTTCTTCCAATTCAAGTCCAATCGCCTCCCGATATGCGGGAGACATGAGGCTGATCAATGCGTGCAGACTTCCCTCGACAAGACGGGCTCGGATGCGATGAATGCGGCCGGCGACTACTCCGCAGCATACGCTATTCTGAAGACGGATGCGGAGTTCCAGGGGCATGGCATGGTGAGTAACTACCTTCCTTTCTGCGGTGTTTCGGTGAAAAAAGACCTGGCTGTCAATGGCATTGGGAGAACTGGTGGGGTCGGCGGCGCGCGGAGCGTATGGGAGCGTTGGGTAGTGGACGTTTTGGGAGGGTGATGCCATACTACTATCATTCCGCTCTCTTGCTTTCTTTCAGCCAAGGATTTTCTGGTTGGCAATGCTTGATAGGGTTTTTGGTCACATTGTCGCTGACGCAGAAATCAGACCTTCACAATCGGCCGCGGCAACGAGATTGTCTGCGCCGCCATCGAGCACCTCGCCGACCGCATAAAAGGCCGCACACTCGAGTCCCTCGTCGAGAACTGGGGCAAGACGTGGCGCCATCTGGTCCGTATTCCCTTCCCACTTGTCCTGCCGATTCCCATGCCCTTCCTCCGAATCCCTCCCCTTTCCGCCTCTCACAATCCACAACATGCTAAAGCAAAATTAGGTCAACGACTCCCAGCTCCGCTGGATCGGCCCTGAAAAAGGTGTCATCCACCTCGCTCTCGGCGCCGTCGTAAACGCCATCTGGGACCTGTGGGCCAAGACGCTGAACAAGCCCGTCTGGCGCATCGTCGCCGACATGACGCCCTCGGAAATTGTCAAGCTCATCGACTTCCGCTACATCACCGATGCCCTCACCCCGGAAGAGGCCCTCGAGATCCTCACCAAAGCCGAAGACGGCAAAGCCTCCCGCCTCCAGGAAGCCCTCGAAAGCAAGGCCGTCCCTGCGTACACGACCTCGGCGGGCTGGCTTGGCTACGGCCAGGACAAGATGAAGGCGCTGCTGAAGGAGACGCTGGATAAGGGGTACCGTCATTTCAAGCTCAAGGTCGGGAGTGATGTCGCGGAAGACCGGACGAGGCTGAGCATTGCGAGGGAGGTGATTGGGTTCGACAAGGGTAATGTGTTGATGGTGGATGCAAATCAGGTGTGGAGCGTGCCTGAGGCCATCGAGTACATGAAGCAGTTGGCCGAGTTCAAGCCGTGGTTCATTGAGGAGCCGACGAGCCCGGATGATGGTATGTTGGATTTAATTTTCTCCTTGGGGAGCAGCAGCCCAGTTGAGGGCGCGGTGAAAAGACCGACGAACAAGCAAGAAGCGAGCTAACGGGAGCACAGTGCTCGGACACAAGGCCGTCAGGGAAGCCTTGAAGCCGTACGGCATCGGTGTGGCAACGGGCGAGATGTGCCAGAACCGCGTCATGTTCAAGCAGTTCCTCGCCGCAGGCGCCATCGACGTATGTCAGATCGATGCGTGCCGCCTTGGCGGTGTGAACGAGGTCATTGCCGTCTTGTTGATGGCCGCGAAAGTAAGCATTCCAAACACATCCCTCGCTGAGAAAACATCTAAGTATGCCCAGTTCAATGTCCCCATCGTACCCCACAGCGGTGGTGTTGGTCTTCCCGAGTACACTCAGCATCTGTCAACCATTGACTACATCTGCGTCTCGGGTAAGAAGTCCGTCCTCGAGTATGTGGACCACCTGCACGAGCACTTCCACCACCCTTCAGAGATCAAGGAGGGCCACTATGTCACGCCTATGAGCCCCGGTTACAGTGTTGAGATGAAGCCCGAGAGCATGGACAGGTTTTCGTACCCCGGAAAGGAGGGTGTGAGCTGGTGGAAGAGCGAAGAGGCGAGACCAATTTTGGAAGGCGAGAGGATATAGAGCAATATCACGTTCAAAGCAACGGAGCTGGAGACACAACAAATGAAATCCATTCGACAAAGAGGTTTATTCGTGCAAGCTAATCTCTAGAGTAGACCTCGCGCCGACTAACTTTCAGAGCCCATAATCCATTGTACACGCCCAGGGCGATGCGGTTGTGGTTGAGAAGGCGCAGAGGATGGCACAGAGGAAAGGCTGGGACTGGGTGCTTTAGATGGAACATTGGAAGGTGCATGCGAATGAGGGCCATGAGTTGATGCCGCCAAGTCCGACATGCTGTTAAAAACGCGCGCATGCTGAGCTTGTGCAGTAGCAGGGAGCCAGCCACTGCTTGTGATTCCCTCTCGGTCCATCAAGCGCTGCATGAGGTCCTCTTGTATGACCAACAAGTGCTCGAGTGCAGCCAGCCTTGTGTCTTCTTTGGCAGAACAACAATGGATGTAGGAACGACCGGTGGGGTTGTGTTCGACGATGGCAGCGGCGATCTTGCGAGAGGAGGAGTTGCCGTAGGTAATGACATCCAGGCAGCGAGCGGGGCCGTATATTGCTTTAGCATTTGCTTCACATCGTCAGTATACTTCAGGATAATGAGGCTGCTGGCGACAAACCTAGTACTCTTGCTCTCGTGCTTTCCAGCGAGTCCTCTGAGGCAGTTTCCTGCATCCGATGTATCAGCTCGCTCGCCGTCCGTTCGAGCTTCAGACTCTCCTAAGAGCTCTTGCCGTGCTTCATGTCCTTGAATGTCTCGATCATCTTGTGTTGCGTTAGAGTCTTCACCACCGGTTACGAGAAGATTGAAAGTTGGCTCAGGCGGCTGCTGCTGCTGCTGCTGTGGCCGTTGCCTTGATCTTTCCTTGTCAGGCTCCCAATTTTTCCAGCCCAAAAGTTTCCAACCGAACCGTTTGAGCTCCACCTTCCAGGTCTTCTTCAAAGTTCTTAGCTTGAAGCGCTGGCGTAGTAGCTTGCCCTCCTTGCGTCTGCGTTGCGTCCTGAGGTACTTGTCTCTGCGCTGCCACTCGATATACGGCTTCACAAAGTCGTATTCTTCCTTTAAGTGCTCCCACCAAGGTTGCCGATGTTTTTGGTCCCACGGATGTCTGGGGAAGAGTACAACGGGATCAACGCCACACGCTGGGCACCCAGACTTGAACGGTCCACGAGGGTAATGCTGCACGGAATGAACGGTACCGACGGTGATGTGCGAATGTTGGTGATAGTGCCCGTGAGGATATGGATGATGCGGTAACACGTGAAGAGACGAGAGCCTGAGGGGACGCGTGTGAAGAGCAGGGTTGAGAGGTGGAGAAAAGGGTGGTGAGAATACGGAAATGTTAGATCGTGAGGGAATGGTGGAGAGATGGGAGCCGTAGTGTCGTGTTGAAGCCGACCTTTGTGAACGACGGGAAGTCACGCTTCCGAGGGTTCTTGTTGACCCATGCGGCGAGAGAAAGTCCTTCGAATGCCGAAGAGGACTGGGTTCCATTGGTCTGTGCATGGGGGGCGGCAGCCCTGTGAAGAGCAGTGTGGACGCGATGGTGATAGCGATACCCGAGCTGAGAATGTGGAACAGAATCTGGGACGGGCGCAAACGATCGCGGAGTGAGAGTGTGGCGTCATGCCCACGATATCTCGGAATAATAGACGTTCTTGCCTGCTTACAGGACAATCTCGTGGCTGATTATGTCTACAGCAGCTGCACACCTCGATCTCGCCCGCTCCTTCTGCTTACAGCCTTCACTCACCTCACCTCGTCAAACCCACCTTTCACTCACCGAAACGCAGAAAACGACACAATGGCACCCCATACCCTCCCCTGTCTGCAGAAGCTACATCAACAATATTTATTCCTATATAGACTTTCGATTTCGTAATTGTTCCATCAAAATTAATTGTCACGAGCCTGGGTCGGATTGGGGGGCTGTACCCTCGCCCGGCATACAGGTGCGGACGTCAGTTTGATTATGAACCTGGTCTTTTAGGTGCAAATGATTGTAAAAACCACGCATTGGGGGAAATCTGTGAGAGCGACGCCCCACGTTCGTTAGCACGAAAAAAAGTCTCGTCAGAGACTGAGCTCCAAGCTAGTTTTTTCCATTTTGTTTTTCCACTTGGACCGTGGAACAAAGGGTAGCTCACTAGGTGAAAACATGTAGCCCTGAGTTTTAGTAACGATGTACGTGAAGGCATATGCTGTCTGTTTCCATCGTGTCATACAGGTAATGAGCAAGGGAAAGGCTGATAGTGTGTCGTTACTCTATCACTTGTGGTACACGGGTCCTTGGCTGTATGGAAATGCTCACCGCATAGCTTGAGGCTGACCTGGGAGAAGCTTCAGAGACGAACAGATCTGGATACCTTGACAGAAAAGAGGATTAATGTATTCAAAGTGAATGCTTGACCCACGTCAAACGCCGTCTTCGACATTACTTCAGCGCTTCTCAATGACTACAACACTTTTACGATATGAGACAGCCGCCACAAAACCACATTTTGCATCAATTACAGTTTTTGCCACCACTACTTGGATAAATTATCCAACTATTACACATTAAACGCAAGCATTAACATGTACTTCCCCATCCAAATAACCCCGAATTTTGCATCAGAGCTCTACATTCGATCGAATACCACCACACCGACACAGCCGGCCGGTCAGCGCTATCTTGCACCCATTATGGTCGGCACACTTGGAGCCTTGATTTCGTGGGGTTTTGCTATTCTACGAGAAGAATTTGCTGTATATACCAGCGAGCCTCGGCCGCACGATGGAAGGTTCTGGATAATATAAGGGGTTCTCTATTCAGTATGTGGTGTATAGTATGAGCAGGAATTTCTGGGAACGTCATCGAGAAAGTGGTACAACTTGCAAAGGAAAGTTGGGTATCGATACGGTTGGATGTTGTATCTCCCTAGACAAGAAATGCTCCGGAGCAATCGGCGGGAAATGTGCTGTCGCTTATGTTGTATCGGTATGCCTCCCGCACTTCAACTACGAAACGAAACAGTCAGTAAATTCTCCTCTGCAGGTACTCTGCAGCATTCCACCCGAAATCTGACTGAAGAGACACGACTCTTCTCTCGCCAACAGGCAATAGTTTGTCGTATGCACTAGTGTTGTTTCGATGATGTCGTGCGTGGTCCTGCGGTGGGGCGTTCCGCGCTTTTGCACATCCCGCACCCCACAGTGTCGATCAACCCACCTCCCGAGCTTGAAGTCTTCAACGTCCGGAATAGGTGGGTGTTCTCAAAACAGTTTAATGAAACACCCAAACCCCCGAAGGTCTCTCTGGTCTCTTTGAATCGTGTGTTCTCATACCATGTGTTCCGCCGGGGAAGGGTACGAGAAGATCCTTCTCATTGTCTAACAACAACCCACCAAGTCAGACGCGGCTGGTAGTTAATTCAGGAACACGCCGTGGACCCGAATCGTGCCGGCCGGAGTCGTCCTCAAACGTAGCGCGCTGCGCCGAAAACTGGAGATGGCGTTGGGGCGCATGCAGCCAGCACAGGCCGTGCGACGATGGGCGGTGGTTGCTGTGGAAACGAGTACGCCCAAACACGCGCCCACGCTGCCGGACCCTCCGCCGCAACGTTCGCTCTGGAACTACGGTTAGCATTGCAAGCATACAATTCGCATTTTTCTCGAGATTATCCACTATCCCATCGCTCCGTTGACCACACCATAAAGCTGCGGGGTCCACTGGCGCAAGAAACGCGCAAAACAACACGGCATAAGCCATGGATACACCAGGCGGACATGCGCCGTACGGGCGCCCGCCTGCGTACGACGACGATGAGCCGTCGCCGAGCCATCTGCAAGGAGGCTCAACGATGCGCTTGTTGACCCACGCCGACGATACACAAAGCTATGTGTCGTGAGTATCACTCTTCTCCTACATTCCTCTTCTTTACTTCCCAAACTCATTCCGTACTGCGCTCGCAGAAGACCCCAAGACCGAGAATCAGCTTCGCTGCTATCGACCATGGGCAGCACCGCTGGCACGCTGGGCGACAAGCTCACGCGCTCCCAAGTTGGCGTGCACGCCGATGCTGAGGCGGGTCTCGTCGACTTCTTGCGCGAGGCCAACGCGGCGCTGAGCTCGACTTCGCATGCGACCTCGAACCCGGTGCCGCAGACGCTGAAGCGCAAGTCGATCAAGACGCGGCTCGTGGACCACCTGTCACCTACGAAGAAGGAACCAGGCTTACCGTTGTATGACACCCGCAGGCCACCATCGCCCGTGGCTCGATCCTATCAGCCCTCGATGTCCTCCTTACCACTCTCTAGGGCGCCTTCAGTGCTCGACACTGCGCCGAACATGCCTCCTCCCGGCGAGGACTCCCCCTCCTACGTACCTTACCGACGCCCATACTCCCCCGACCGTGTCCCCGGTCGCCCGTACTCACCCACACGCACATCGGCAGACTACGCTCGCCCGCCAGCGTCGTCCAACATGTACGAACCGCCAGATCTCAATGGCAGTCCACGACCGGGCACGCCGTCCTCAAGATACGGCGGCGAGCGACCAGGCAGCCCTAAGCGGCCGCTGCCTCCAGCACCACTCTTCGCCGGTGGCAGGCCCATCTCGCGCGACTCTAATGCAACCCTGGACATGAGCTCGATACCCATCGACCATGATGATCCATTCACCGAGTACGGCGACGACCGCCCGGAGCTGAACTCAAGAGACTCGTACATGACCGAGGAGACCATCACAGACGACTACACAGACATGGACGAGAAGATGGACCACTACGGCCCGGCGCCTGAGACCGCACAGCCGAGACGCGGAGCCCGAGACGCTGTCATGACGACGAAAGAAGTCCGTCTTATCAACGGTGAGCTCATTCTAGAGTGTAAGATCCCGACCATCTTGTACAGTTTTCTGCCGCGGCGCGACGACATTGAGTTCACGCACATGCGGTACACGGCTGTGACTTGCGACCCCGACGACTTTGTGGATAGAGGGTACAAGCTGCGACAGAACATTGGTGCCCCCCGTGAGACGGAGCTCTTCATTTGTGTCACCATGTACAACGAGAACGAAATCGACTTCACCCGGACGATGCATGGAGTCATGCGCAACATCAGCCATTTCTGCTCTCGAACAAAGTCACGTACTTGGGGCAAGGATGGGTGGCAAAAGATTGTTGTCTGCATCATCTCAGATGGTCGTCAGAAGGTGCACCCGCGGACACTGGACGCTCTCGCTGCCATGGGCTGCTTCCAGAAGGGCATCGCCAAAAACCACGTCAATCAGCGCGAGGTCACTGCGCACGTCTACGAGTACACAACCCAGGTCTCTCTAGACTCCGATCTTAAGTTTAAGGGAGCTGAGAAAGGCATTGTTCCTGTACAAATGATCTTTTGCATGAAGGAGCGCAACCAGAAGAAACTCAACTCGCATCGATGGTTCTTCAATGCTTTCGGACGAGCCCTCAACCCTAATGTCTGCATTCTGCTTGACGTTGGAACGAAGCCTGGACCAAAGGCATTGTACCATCTCTGGAAGACATTCGACAACGACTCCTCGGTTGCCGGTGCTGCCGGCGAAATTAAAGCAGGTAAAGGGAAAGGTTGGCTCGGTCTGCTCAATCCTTTGGTCGCTTCGCAAAATTTCGAGTACAAGATGTCCAATATTCTAGACAAACCGCTCGAATCCGTCTTTGGATACATCACTGTCTTGCCAGGTGCGTTATCGGCGTATCGGTACATCGCCCTGCAAAATGACCATACCGGCCACGGTCCATTAAGTCAGTACTTCAAGGGTGAAACATTGCATGGTCAAGATGCAGATGTCTTTACTGCGAACATGTACCTCGCCGAAGATCGTATCCTATGTTGGGAGTTGGTGGCAAAGCGGAGCGAGCAGTGGGTCTTGAAATATGTCAAGGCAGCCACTGGCGAGACCGATGTGCCTGGTAAGTTGCCCCATGATCTGATTTAAAACTGAGTCTATAATAACATTTGTAGATACTGTGCCCGAGTTCATCTCACAGCGTCGTCGTTGGCTCAACGGTGCCTTCTTCGCTGCTGTCTACTCATTACTCCACTTCAAGCAAGTCTGGGCGACAGACCATACTATTTGGCGCAAGATCCTGCTTCACATCGAATTCGTGTACCAATTCGTTCAGCTCATGTTCACCTTCTTCTCTCTGGCCAACTTCTACCTCACTTTCTTCTTCATCGCTGGATCGCTCAGCGATAAGAATTACGATCCTTTTGGTCATAACATCGCAAAGTACATCTTCGTCTTTCTACGGTACACGTGTGTGCTCCTGATCTGCATGCAATTCATCCTTTCCATGGGCAATCGTCCGCAAGGAGCCAGGAAGATGTTCTTGTGGAGTATGGTCGCATACTGTGTCATCATGGCGTACACCACATTCGCCTCCATCCTCATCGTCGTCAAGCAGCTGCGAGATCCGAAACAACCAAAGACACTCGGCAACAACGTCTTCACCAATCTGATCATCTCAACCGCAACAACCGTCGGCCTGTACTTCTTCATGTCTTTTATGTACCTGGATCCCTGGCACATGTTCACCTCTTCAGCGCAGTACTTCGCCCTTCTCCCCAGCTACATCTGCACACTCCAAGTCTACGCCTTCTGCAACACCCACGACATCACCTGGGGCACAAAAGGTGACAACGTGGCCAAAACGGACCTGGGCGACGCCAAAGCCAAGAAGGGCAACGTCGTCGAGCTCGAGATGCCTTCCGAACAACTCGATATTGACTCTGGCTACGACGAGGCTCTCCGCAACCTGCGCGACCGCATCGAAGTCCCCGAGAAAGGGCTCGACGAGGCCCAAGCCCAGGAAGACTACTACCGTGCCGTGCGCACATACATGGTCGTTGTGTGGCTCATATCGAACGCGATCCTCGCGATGGCCGTGTCCGAGGCGTACGGCGGGCAGCACATCAGCTCCAACTTCTACCTCAAGTTCATCTTGTGGGCGGTCGCGGGGCTCGCCTTCTTCCGCGCGGTCGGGTCGACGAGCTTCCTCATCATCAACAGCATCCATTCCATCATGGAGACGAAGCTCAAGTGGGAAGACAAGATGGAGAGCAAGTCCGCTTTGAGCAGCGGGAAGAAGCGGTTTGGCAAGGGCTGGGGGAATGGCGGCGGGAGTTGGTGGAGTGGCAGCCAGATTAGCAGCAAGGTTAGTAGTTGGGCGCCGAGCTCGTGGGGTGGGAGCAGCCTGGGGAAGTGAGTGCAAGCATGGCAAGAGAGAAGTCTTTGGACGGGTTTGTATAGCGCTTTTTTGTTACGATTCATGAGGCGTTGGGATAGGGTTGGTGTGATACCTCGACGTTGGGGCTTGTATATGCGTGCGCGTCGCACGTGGATTCTGTGTATTGCGCGCATGGGGAGAAGACAGCGGTGGCGGACTATAGCTGAGTGGAGAGACGCTGCTGCGCCGAGGGGAACCGCCGGAGGGAACCAAAAAGCACGAAGTTATGTAGAATGGTAATGTTTTGGTAATGGGAAACTGATCTGGCTCTTGTATCATCTCCTCTCCTGCAATTCGTGCATGTTGATCGCTGCTGCTCATTGCCATGGCATATTTCTTGCCAGCGGACATGTCGTCATGCTCAGAGTCTCTCCTTCTACCAGCAGAGAAGCCTACAGCACAGACACAACCCTTGAAACATTCCTCCGATCGCGAAGACTAGAACGATGATGAATACAGATGCGGGCGGCCCAGCGAGAGCAAGGAAGATGCCGCATGTTGGTGCTGGTATCAGTACTGGTATGGCGGGCGTTGTAGTGTGGATGGTAATGTACACAGTTAGGCTTTGGTTTGATGTTGGAGGCGGATATTGTGCCGTAAGATATACGGGTGTGAAGAAGGGAGAATAGAGAGGGCAAATGTGCTATATATGCATTCTCGAAGATCGATCTCGCATTGCGGCGGGCGAGGGCTTCTTGTGAAGGCGGGACGTCGCACCTACCCCACGGGGGTCTGCTGTGCATGTGCATGGTGCCGGTGAGTACTCTGCCATCATCGTGGAAGTTGTATAGACAGCATGTCTCGCTTAAGATGACATTGGGATGGTCAACGACTGGTGGGTCTGATCTAAATTGACGGTGCCCGTGGTCTGGTGCGTACGGAAAAGCCGCACGTAGCTCCCGTAGTGACAGCTGCCAGGTCCCCTCGCGCCGGGATCCTTAGACTGGATGAGGGGGGAAGCGTGTGGGACATTGAGGGACGGGCCTTAGTGGTGCGGTATCGGCGTGTTTAATGATCAGGTAGTAGGCTCAGGGTACCAAAATACCAAGAGGAGGGCGAAATGGGAGCTCTTGGTCTCGTCGAAGTCGTCCTAGAGAAGCATGAGATGATTGGAGAGAGATGGAAGTATCTTGGTGATAGTCGAGATGTGCTCGAACGCGATTGTAGCTGGAAAGCGAATTATAAGCTTCACAAATCTAGTTTGCTGTGTGTAGTCCATGTAGAAGTGATCGTACTAGTTGACTGTTTGGTTGACAGGCGGCGGTGGATCGCCGTTGACTTCCGCGCCCATGGTACGACAACTGTCAAACGCCAGTCACAGACAACGGTCTCCACACACTGAGAGGCCGTGCGTATGCTAGGCATGAGTAGCATTGTCCGTGATCATGTACATCGAACGTACCTCGAACAGTGCGCTGAGATACCCTATGATAGCATTTCCGATGTCAAAGTCTGGTCCAGCATCCAATGCACATGCTACTCACATCGCGTCTTCAACAGGTAGTCCTGGGTATTTCGTTCCGAAAGTCGCAGCTTGTGAGAGAATAGCGCGCACGATGCAGGCTACATAAGACGTCCCAGCCGTGTTTCCACTTTCTTCGCCAGAAACGATCATCTCCATCTACTTCGATTCCTTTTTGTATTCGTGAAATGGGCATTACCATCATCGGCGTCCTCGCCTTCGCAGGCATAGCAGTCAGTTCACCCCTTGTATCCGGGCCAGGATGTAAGTAGCACAGTCTCAGTGCCCTCTAACGGGTCGACGCTGATGTGTCAACCTCTCGCACTCAACAGAAGCATCACTGACATACAGTCCAGTCCTCCCTGTACAAAAGAGTGATAGCTCCTCTATCAATATCCTTCCATTCGTTGCATCATCGCCCACGCCCGTTGCCCTTGTCGACCACCGACCCCGCATCAAAGTGACTATCAACCCTACTTCCCAGACCCCAAATCTCCCCACCTGGTGGCCCGTGGATTCGAAGGTCCATGTCGTTGTCCCTACTTCGACTTCGACGACATCTACTACCTCTACGAGCGTTGAGGTTAGTGCGCTGGTTGGGGTCGTGGCTCCGTCCCCGACCACCACGTCGTCCACCACTGTTGCTGTGGTGGTGGCTTTGTCGACGAGCTCGAACTCTTCGGCTGTTGTTGTTGTGCAGCCATCTGCGGCACTTACGCTCAGTGCCACATTTGGCTCGCCGACGGCAGCCACGTCCGGAGCAACCGCGACGCCAGCCGCAGCTACTTCTTCTGCATCGTCCAGCTCATCCTCGGGGGATCCGCTCGTAGTCGTTCCACCACCTCTGTCTCCACTGCCGATCGTCTCTTCTTCCTCGGCTTTGGCCACGCCCGTAGTGGTTATGACACCAACTACTGTGTCCACTTCCACTACACTGCCTTCGACTGCGTTTTCCACCTCCGACGACTTCCTCTTCACCCCGGATCGACTAACCACAACTGTCACGCCAACGTCCACGTCGACTACTACCTCGGTGACGACTATAACCTCGACGTCGACAACGACGACGATGCCAACAACAAGTGTTTCAACCACAGAAACCTCGAGTGATCCCGCCGCTACTCTGGCGCTCACTTTCAACGCGCTCGCCGAGAAGGTCAAGTTCCACGATGAACAGATCGAGAATCTAGCATGGGTCGCCGCGATTGACAATGAGCGTGTGTCTGACCGTTTGGATGAGGCTATCGGGGCTCTAGAGAAGCTTGCAAACCAGACCACAGACGGTTTTTACAAGTACAAAGATAGTATCGAGGAGCTGGCTAACCAGGTCGAGTGGAAATTCGACGTGGTTTACCGAGCTATTAACGTTACAAATCTTCTCGAAGGCCAGGATTTGGAAACAACGCGTAAAGGTATCAAGAATTCGAGGCAGAGGGTCTGGGACCTCGAACTCCTTACCGAACGTGTAGAATATCTGGAGACCGAGAACGACAAGTGGAACCATGAGGGAGGGCACGACCCGGTGGATGCGCGCTTGGAGGCTCTCGAGGAGCAAAACGCTTACTTGAAGCAGAAGCTCGAGGACCTCCTGGGCGCTGAGAAGGATGCTCCCGAGCGGGCTGAGGACCACACCGAGGAGGAAGTCTATGAGTAGAAGCGAGCAGAAGAGCAGACCTCCTCGCCGAGCTGGTTCGAAGGTGTGTGGAACGGTGAGGCCTCCAAAAAACATTGAGTTCGCTCTACCATGGTTGCCCGCATGTAGTTTGGCCAGATAGAGGCGGTTCAGCCGGCAGAAGCAACGGATCTGTTTTTTTTTGTTGACGTTGCCATTCACACTTTCTCGCGGCACTTGCAATGATTTATCCCGAATGGTCTTTTTGTTGACCCGTTTCTGTTGACGAAGCCGTTACTTGCTGAACCGATCGTCTGTACGCCGTTTCTTGCGGTCCCAAGTTTATAGTGATACTCCGCACCCAGCGTGTTTGAAGTGAGGAGATATAATGGAGCGTGTACTGCTCACTGCAACGGGATTCGATTATAGACTATGTAGCTAGTGAGGTCGACACTCTCTCGACGACGACCCATATCGCAGCTGATCTGAGTATTGCGCCACGGAGTGAGGATTCGAGAGCTGCGCTCAGAATTCCTCCACGATGGGTCGCTTGCTGGCGGTATGGGCAAACGGTGGATTTTTATGAAATTTCCGAAAGCTCCAGCATAAGTGCTCGAGACATCTGAGTTGCTAGCTCTTTTTACCAGCGATCATCGGATTTCCGTGCTTTCCAGTTCCTATTGCAGCTCACAATGTCATCAAGACCTGGTGTAGGCAGCTCTTGCCGTCCACGGCGTTCGAGAAGCGCATCAGGTGTGGCGGTGAAAGTCGTGCACGTTCCAGGGCGTCTGGAGCAGGCGCCTGCCTGCACCTGATCCCAATGACGCAGCTATCTAGCGGGCTGCACGGGCCTCTTGCCCCAGCCGCCCCAGCATCACGACTGCGCTATCGCTGCGGCAACTCAGACGTCTGCTCCAGTCCTCGACAGCTGCACGTCCCGGTCCTGCAGCTCTACACACCCTACACATTTTCTCCTCTTGCGCATCGTCGAGCGCACTACCGTAGCCATGAAGGTCTCCGCTGTTCTCATCGCTGCCTCCAGCGCTGTATCAGTCTCGGCAGCCGCGACCTGGATGACAGGCGGCAACCAGGCCGTGATCAACGAGGCATTCAAGGTTCCGGGCGACAACCCTCTGTACTTCTGCGAAGACCCCAAGGACTACATCCTGGATATCGAGAATGTCGACCTGGACCCCAACCCACCTCTACCGTACGTCTCACGATCTTAAGCTACGACATACATGCTCCACTTTTGGGCAGCTTCGGGGACCTGAGCTAACATATTGATTGCAGGGGCCAGACTCTCAGCATCACCGCCAAGGGTGACTTTAGCAAGGAGATCGAGGAGGGTTCCAAGATGCACCTCACAGTCCGCTACAACAACCTGATTACCCTGATCAATCAGGACGCCGACACTTGCGAGACGGTCAAAAAGGCCGACTTGGAATGCCCGCTGAAGAAGGGCGAGATGAAGCTCACCAAGGATGTCGACCTTCCCCAGCAGATCCCTCCGGTAGGCTTCCCATGCACATGACAGCAGAAGCCAGTGCTAACAACCGTGACAGGGCAAGTACAACGTCAAGGCCGATGTCAAGACCAAGGACGGCGATGCTATCACCTGCCTCACCGCCGAAATCAGCTTCCACCGGTAAAGACTCCACGGCGGCGGCCCTGCCCTCGATGCGAACGAGGCGTCTCTGAACGCTTTCCAGATCTGTGCAAGTAGGAAAACGACACTTTCAAATGTCTGGATTGGGTGTAAATATCGTGCAGAACCGGTTGCGGAACGAGCTTTGAATTCGATGCTACTGGGTTTGACAATGTGGACGAAGTTGCGAAGGGAACATGTTCCGGTCGGTCTAGGCCGAGCTTGCATTCGAGCCGAGCGAGATATCCATTGTCTGTCGTTTTTCTGGTGGATTTGGGGAAGGTAATCGCTGTGTATCAGTCATGCTGTCATGAGATTATGGAACTTGATTTCGTTCATGCAGAATTGGATATCTCAAATCGTGATATAACTCGCGTACAGATGCAGGGCCGTGTTTGACCACCCACTAGACCTCGGCCTCCACTTGATCTGCGTCTCCTCTCCAAATAGCCTTCGCACACGCTTGATATGCGTCTACTCTCCAAACAGCCTTCGCACCCGCTTGAGCACGCTGTCCTTATCAGGGTCGTACGGGTGGTCTTTGGACGGTATCTCGAGCAGTGATGGAAAGGCGGCCGTGTACATCTCAACTCGATGCCTTATTCGCTCCGCAATCTGCTCTGGTTAGCGGCCAATCTCTCGTCCCAGCTTCCTCCAGCAGTATCATACATGTTGGTTGATCAGCAGAATGGCGATATCTTTGCGCTCCTGCGTAAAGCGATCGAATGCAGCCTCGATGTCGGCGTTCTGCGTCTTCGCATCCACCACAAGAAAGTTCTTTTGTGAGTCCGGCGGCTGGGTGACGTGCTGCGCATCTCTTTAGTGCTGAATCCTGCACAAAGCAGTAAAGAAGCTTACGCCGACGCCTGCGAGCAGCATGCCTGTGACGGTATCCTGGGAGCTGTTAGCAAAACATTCGCACAGCGTTTTCGAATGGCATACCTCATCGCCAATTACGGCGAGGAACTGGCGGTCCTTGTATGCGGCCGTAGAAGCCGACATGGTGGTGTGGGTGGGGATTCACTGCTGTACGGGCAGCTTGGAGAGGCCTGGGCGCGGGCGGCAGCTACCGTCGTCATGGGCGGGTAGCAGCTTCCTGCGGAACATTGTTGTTCCGCGCTTGCTTGTTTATGGCCATTGCTCTTTCTTTCACGGCTTCTCCAGACATCGCGGCGCGCCATGCCGTGAGTCCAGCTTTTCTCTTGTATTTAATACCTTAATCTGTCCGCCTAAATACTTGCCCACCTGGACTATTGTCCGTAGCTCGCCGACTCTGCACCCAGCAAGATGCCACCCCGCGAACGCCTCGTCCGCAAGGCGCCGCTCATGGAGCGTGTGCGGGCGTACCTCGACTTCCACGACTGGCTACTGTGGATTTCGGAAGAGCTTAATACGAACGACTGGGAGGACTTCGCCAAAGACTACGCCTTTATCATCGGCTTCGTCTTCAACTTGGTCTACATCGTTGCGCAGGCGAATACCGCTAGCGGTCCCCGCAACGACGACATACTGCTGGACTCAGTCAGCGGACCCGGATGGTTTACATGGTTCTCGAGGCTCGCAGTGACGGCTCTGTCAATCGTAGCTTTCTTGAACGGCTTCCTCACGTTTAACAAGAAGCGACACTACCGCCTGTTTGAGCAGCCCATCGAAACGGCTCCGTCCACGCCATCTGCACACCGAGTGCGAGTCGATTCTTCGCCGGCCGCTGTAACCCCGTTGCGCTACTTCCAGAATCTTCTGGGCTCTGCTTCTGCCGACTCGCGCGCTCACCCCGATGCTGGCAGAGATGTGTGGGAAATCTCAGTCTGGGACCCCAATCCGCTTTGTCTCGACATGTTCTGTCTTTTCAGTCCCCTACACGTCGTCCTGTACTGGCTCAACCTGCCAGTGCCGCCTATGGATCAGCAGCCCAGCATTCGGGTGGTCACCACCATCGCCGTCGGCGCTTTCCTTTCTTTTTCACAGTGGTACTTGAAATCCTCCTTTGCGAATCAGATCCGCGACAACGGCGTAATTCAGCGCGAGGTACTCCATGAGTACGACAACAAGTTTGTCCACCCGTCGACACAGAAACTATACCGTGACGTCGGCATCCAAGCCATCTCCAAGAACCGATCTCGCGACTCCAGCGTCGGCGTCCGCGGCAGCAGTGACGACCTCGCCTCACAAATCACCACATATACCCCGACGACCATCATTAACCGCACTTTCCGAACAAACCCGAACCCCGTGTACGCCTCGCAGTACGACCCGGACAACCTACGCTCGACGACCCTCACACCATCCGCCAGACCCTACTCCAACGCGAACTACTCCACCACATCTACCGCAACCGGCGCCGACTTCTCCTCGCCCATCCGACCCTCTCACACGCCGAACCCCTTCCGCCAGTCGCAAGCACAGCCGCAATTCCGCCCATCCAACAACAGCGGCGACGGAGGTAGCCTCGGCGTCTTCTCACACGCGAACTCGCCGCTGCGAAAATCAGCCTCTACAAACTTCGTGCGCGACCGCGATGATAGAGGCCGCGATAGTCTTGTAGGTCACGGCGTGGAGCGGAGAACAGGGACCCCTGCGCGCAGGGAAGGCAGCCCGCTGAAGCGCGTAAGCATGCCCGGTGCGGGGTTGAAGGCGAGTGGGGGTGAGAGTGTGGGTAGTGCGGCGGACAGGTTTGCGAGGTGGAACGGGGGCGCGGGGAGTATGAGGAGGGAGAGTGGGCGGTTTTAGCGTGCCAAGAGGAGGGAGAAGAAGAAGAAGAAGAAGAAGAAGAAGAAGAAGAAGAAGAAGAAGAAGAAGAAGAAGAAGAAGAAGAAGAAGAAGAAGAAGAAGAAGAAGA
>NW_017253369.1:316397-367130 GCF_001642045.1 Paraphaeosphaeria sporulosa | reverse complement strand
GAAGAAGAAGAAGAAGAAGAAGAAGAAGAAGAAGAAGAAGAAGAAGAAGAAGAAGAAGAAGAAGAAGAAGAAGAAGAAGAAGAAGAAGAAGAAGATTGTGGGTGGATGGCTTTTCTGCGTTGTTGTGGCGATGTGCCGTTGCACACCCATCAAATGGCATGCCTTAGTGTGTGCCTACTGTACATATATATACCCGCCGACGCACGACGCCTGGCACTGCTACAAGGCTACTTTGATCACTTCTTCTTCTTCTTGTATGTATAGTTTTTGCGGAAATACCCAGTATCATATCCTCCTTGAAACTATATGGCCAGGGCGAGTATATAAAGGTCGATTGGCGTGTGGTGTGCGATACTGTGCTGTGAGATATAATGCGTGTCCCATGAAGCACATATTGGTGAGAGTGGGGGGAAGGGGTTTAGGGGCTGGGTGGGACAGAACGGTTGCAGTAGGGCAAGAGTCTCAGAAAGTTGTGCGTCGCCGATTGCGTGGGTGCGACGTGTGAGGAGGACCAGATGGACTGTTGGGGCGTATTGGGAGTACGCATGTGCGTCAATCGCTGTGGGGGTCGATGTAAGGGTTGAAGTTTTGTCGCCCGTGGGAAGAGCGTTCGTGTGAGGCGAGAGGGAAGAGGTGAGGTGGAGGCTATGAGTAGATGGACAGAGGATAGCAGAGTCAGCAAGTGATCGTGCTTGGAGTTGTTGAGTGGCACGGTTGCTTGGGAGGCGGTGTGCGTGATTCAAGTTGGTGAGCTCGGCTGGGATGGTGAATGTAGTTGAAGTTCTAAATCGTAATTCGGATCGACAAGTGTATCAAGAGGTGCGAGATGCCGATAGGGTCGTTAGGTGGGCCAGAGGTGGGGGCATTGAGTATGATGCGGGCTCTTCGGATAGAGAAGGTCGTATGGATACATGTGTGCGGTCTCGTTCACACAATTAGGTGAGATCTGGGGTCGAGAGTGGGAGAGGGGCGTAGGAAATCAAGTGGATGCTGAGAATTGCTGGTAAGCAACTTTGTCGCTGTCAGTGTGATGGCACGTGGACAGGCTACCGCGTAGGATGGGATTGATTCAGTGGGAATCACAGAAGTTCTAATTAGTGTACGTGGACCCTCTTCACCTTCTGCTAGAGTGCCACTGAGAGTATTCACCTCTCGCAAACTCGCGAAAGACTCCGAGACTCGCAGCATGCCGGACATGATGCAGGGAGCGGTGTGAGACGATTGCAAGGAACGACACTCAGAGTCCCGTCTGTTTTGTAGGGGACTAGAAGAGAATCTGCATCTGTAAGGCGAGCACGGTGTTCAAGGAATAGAGCGCAAAATGTTGGGTCACAAGATCGGTATGTGGGGGTCATCTCATATGTGTGCAGGAGAACTCGTTAGGATGCTCGAGTATAACCCTATGTCTGGGTGTCAATCTCTCACAAGAGGGGAGTGTACGAGTCTGAATCGTCAGTAGACAATTTGTGTACAGAGCGAGGATATTTCTGAGATGTCCATTGCCCCTCGACTCATATGCTTCGGCCCGCACGGGAAAATTTCCCGTGCCCATTCATTGGACCCCAAGAGATTACTGTCGGTGCTTTTCGGGCCGTGCGGATGCCAATACATTGCTTGAGACTTGCCCGGGCCTCCATGGTTTAATGAAGCGTCTGCACTCGTATACAGCATGACATTTGCGCACGTATTGGTTTGATGCTGTAACGGCGCAATATGTGCGCTGCGGTGGATTCGTATCGGGACCTGCGATCTCGTCTGTACCTGTGTTTGTCGTGTTGGTCCCTTTGAGATTTCTGATTGTGAAGCTGGCACTTCCCTACATGGAATCAGTGCATCTTCCATCTATGCTCCTGTCAATATTTGTCCATGAGACCTTGCCAGACTGACTCTAGACCGCGAAAGATTTGTATACCACTTGATTCCGTCGCGTTTGAATCTCTTCCACTGGTTGTGGTACAAGATCCTCGATCCCATCACCCTCGCTTTCTCGCTACCTTTGCCAACAGTAAAGTTTACCTCCTGTCGTCTCCAATGTGTCTTATCAAGTCTCAGAAGCTCTTCCGCACGCGCGAGCGCAGTACTCCGATGAGAGAATCAACGTTGCCTCGACGAATCGCCACGGACGGCCGATCATAATTCTAAGATAAACCCGCATGGATGTCGACCGCATAAGGACGTGTACCAGGCCGACGAATGCTGGATACAATCCAATGCGGTATGTTATGGAGGACGGAACTGTTCATAGAGTTTGATTTCCACTCGCGTGGCGTGGCGGCTCGCGTTTCCCAGCTTCCTCGCGTCTTCGGAAAATTCGTGAGTGGGTTTGTTCCTCTGTATGCTTAGTGGCGAAGTATTACCATAGGTAGTTGGGCGATGGGTTTGTATGTGAAGGACTCATGCGCAAAAATGATAGAGAATTCCATGACGATCCATCGAGACATTGATGTAGATGCACACTCCAAACCGTTCCACGAGGTTGTGCGATGGCGCGAATAGCTCATGCTATACTTGGCATATCTCGCGACTCTCTTCGTCGGCCTGGTATCCCTACGAGTATTGGATTGAGCAAGGCAATGGCCTTCGTAGTGGTGTGTGTGTGGGCGGCGACGGTACGTGGCGTTACGGGTGGGGAGTACGATGGCGCTGCGTTGCTTTTGATCGGAAGACCATGACCGTAAATCTACTATGTCTAGACAATGTTAGGCTTTCCGCATCGGCGCGTTAATAGACTTATCGTCACGACACGGAGGCAGACAGCCGTGAGCGATCCTCGTGTCACCCCTGAGTATCGCAGGCAGTGTGTCTTACGAACATGCTAAGAAGTTGATGCCTGCACGTTTCAACCTTCCGATGCACTGGTTCCTCAAACTGTGATGGGCAGCTTTATTTAATCGTCGCGCATCGTAACGGATTAGTTGCAGCTCATTGAAAGGTGTAAATTTCGTGGCTATCGACCGTTGGCCGGTGTGCGGGGAGGTTGAGTACCAACTAAAGGTCCCTGGAGAGGGAGGATGTTTATCATCAGAGTGAGAAAAGATAGAGAAAGAAAGAGCCCTCGATGGGGCCAAGTGCAGCAGCGGTCCCAATCTGGAGGGGGTTGCCTCCAAGAATACTTAGGTAATAGGCGCCTGTGCATCGCAAGGAATTGTCGGCACGCCCAAGTACGTAATGTACAATTGATTATCAGCTAATTCGGATTTATGCTGGGGATCTATTTACATGTACAGCCTTTCGCATTCTACACAGTGCTTTTCATATTCCTTCTGACTGTGGACGCAAACGAACTTGGCATGCACTGGAGTTCCAGCATAATCGTCACAGTGGTCGCCGCTTTGAACACGCAGAACGCGGCATTGGTCTGCTCCAACTCAACTCGCATGAGTAGCCTTCTCCGCCTTTTGTCTACGAGCATCCCACCAGAGCATCAACATGCCGTCAGCGAGATCGTCTTCTTCCCGCGCTTGGCTCGAGAATTTCCAATGCCGTAGCTAACGCTTTGCGGAAACACATGGCCCACAGCGCATCATTTGTGTCCAAGGAGACATATATAGGGTCGTGAATAATGGAACGCATGTATTGCTGTTTGATTCGCAGTCTGATGAAGTGCATATACTCGATGTTTCGGCAATCAGCTCGTTACTATACCAGTCCTGCTGTTCCGCGGAAATTATTTCCAATGGCACGCATCCGTAGAGTCAAAGACCGGCTGAAAGGATGGCCATCTTCTTCCGACCATGAAAGCACTTCTAGCGATATTCTTTCAGCTCTCGACAACTTAAGCCATGCTGTCAGTTGCGGTTCGCTTCAGATGCCACATCAAGGCAATCTTTGGGGGGTGACTCTTGTTTTATCGCGATTGGCTGAGTCGCGAAAGGCCGGGTGGTCTTACGCTTCCCTTGTGATATCAGAGCGGACCCAATGGTGGACGTTCTGCTATGCCAGATGGGATCTCCCTCTGAACAGCCTTGAGAACGATTCTATACCAACAATTCCCTCCTGTCGCCAGTGAAATTCCAGGAGCCACGTGAGTCCAGTGTTCTCTGTACATGAGGGGCTGCATCCCTGTCCCTCAAGCATCTGCAGAGCAATACTTGGCGGTGTTACTCCAAGTGTAGATCGAATGATACCGTACGCGTACTGCAGGTTGTCTAGGATATCGGTAATTTAGTTTAGGCAGACAACAGGGGTTCGACCGTCCACCCTGACGTGTACAGGGCCATTGTCTTCATCCCACGTCAACAGGCAGCCTGTATCTGCAGGCTGCCTATCCGGGCTGAGAGTGACTATCCATCTCGCGTAACCATTTGCAGGAAAACCGCTCGGGTGATCTCCCATTTCCGCATACGAGACAGATTATGTGCGCGCAGCATGCGCGTGCAAGTTGTTCAATTGCTTGAGCCAGGTTGAGCGGGTGGAGTCATACGGGATTGACGGCCGAAAAGGTTAAGGGCAATTCAAGAGTCTCGATGTATTGCTCGAGTTGTGAATTTTCATGAGCATCATGATGACGTCGAGAATTGGTCTCTTTGAAAGTCATCGAGACGTCAAATGATGTAGATCGCTCTCCAGGTCCCAGACGTAGTCGGGTGGTATCCTCATGCGAAGGTAACCTCCGAGGAAGCCTTTTTGGAATTAATGGGCAAGGGGTGCAACACATATACTTAACGCTTAACATCGGAACGGACGATTGGCTGAGGGCGCCAGTTTAGCTGGATGCCGCGCGATACGCCTGCCTTAAAGGAATCCTAATATTGTCCACAAGGCTACCGATATGCATTAGTTCTGATGCTCCTTTGATGTCGTGGGATTTTGCCAAGTTCGGCGACGGTGGCTTATACGACACAGCGTACATCCAACTCACAGTCCCGTCGCTCCAAGAAGCCGACTTCGGTATCGGTTGGGAGTATAGTATACCCCGCCTTCATCCAAGCTTTCAGAGGTTTCAAGAGTGATGCGTATGATCAAGGGCGAGAGTGGGCAACCATTGCATAGTGGGATGAGAAAGAGCGTGAGAGACGTTAAGCCTTGGTTGTACGGTAGTCTCCAGATGACCCTTACACGATTTAGCGCCAATCTCATGAACAGCAATGGCATGACAGGGTGCTGCCACCACAGACGTTCCCGTCGTTCGTAAACGTGATAGAAAGACTATTCCCATATTGCTTGCAACGCGTATGAAGGTGTCGACCTCGTCGGATAGTCGCCAATTGTAGTACGTGGCGAAATTGTGCAGCTTGCAGGAAGCACATCGCCTATCGAAGGCAGCGTACTCATTTACGGAGTTCATGCACCTTTATTCTAGCTTGTTTCTCGCATGAGCTAGTTTGCAACCCAGTCACTGCTGTGGAACGTGCAGTGATTTGACGAAGTTGACCTGTTGAGGTACCACAGCCATGGGAAATGCGTCCGCAAAGCTCATGAACCAGTATTCCTAACACACGGTAGCGGGGAGAGGTCTCTGAGGTGATACCCGAAATTCGTTACGGAGACCTATCAAGTATCCCCCCAGCGACTCCATCACTCACTGGCCTAGACAACATATCAGTCCTACGAAAACGACAGCTCCATCAACCTTTCTTATCTCTCTCTAGCAATGTTTCGAAGGGCCACAGGAATGGAAAATTAAAGGATTCGCCCATACTCCTACAAGTCCAGAACGTAGAAGATACAATATTGCAGCATAACCGACACCCTCGGCGTCTCGCGTTCGCCCCATGTTCCAGATCATCCAACTTTCTACGCAGTTTGAAGATAGTAGCTAGCAAATGGTGAGTTGCCTGCTCTAAATCTATGATATGAGGCTCACCTGGCTGGTGGAGGTTGTTGGTTAGGTTTGGTGTATCCCGTCAGGTTACGGAGGGCCATCTCCGCTGCGTCTTCGCGTGCCTGTTCAAGTCGCTCTCCTGAGTACCAGAATCGAGCTGAGTACTGTGCGCCTTGAATTAATACGATGCTACTCCAGGCTGTCCGACCTCCTGAGAGAAGAGTCAGTGGGTGTTAGTTTAGATGACAGGAGAAGGCCGATCCACAGGGCTAGCCGTTTCGCGAATGTCGGAGCTGCGAAGCATAGAACGTTGAATACAAAACTTACCTCTACGGTCGCTAACATCCTGCCAGGTCGGGTCGCCCAGCTTTCGAACGCTGCAGTGCTCTAATGGTGATTAGTGGATGTTCATGCAAGTGACTGCCTGCGATACAGAAGTAAGGAAGCTTCCCAACACAGCAACTTGGCTTGGCCATCGAAAACTGCATACCTCTAAGCCGCTGAGCCCAATGTCCTTGGGCGGAAGGCATAGACTGTGGAGCAACTAGTGCGGGCATAATGAGAACCTGAAGTAGTAGATTCGGAAATTTGATAGTGATATATTGTAGCTTGTAGAACCAGTGAAAGAGCGTACGGCTTCTGTGGCTTGGAGCTTTTTTGCGACGGGGATTAATGTACTTATAGCTACACTTGGAGATACTGACACGTCTAAGGGTGCCATCAGAGTCGGTATCTTTCATCCACGGGGTACCATGGGTTCCGAGCAGGCAAGCTGGCGTACAGACGGCCCGAGCTGCAAGGCAAGTGTGCATCGTGTCCGAGACTCCCCAGGTGGTCGGTGAGCCAGCATTCTGCATGGAGCCGTGCATATGTATGTGCTGGCAGCATCATTCTTACATCGCAAGGCTGCACACCATACGCATCTATGAACCGTCCGTATTGCCTAGAAAAGTGGGGATAAGAGTGCACCTGCATCAGACCATGAGGACTGAAGACAGTTCGTTCAAAAAGACCTTCGCTGGCGGTCTTGTGTGATCTTGTGCGATCTTGAACGGGTACTAAGATTACGAGCCTTAGTCATTGTACGGATACCTACTTAGCCTGTGATACGAAGTGAGACATGAGGCAATGTGCCCCGCATGCATAATCCACAAACTCTTGATAGTCTGCGCAAGCATCGTTGTTCATCTTCATAGGTCCCTTGGCAATTATACCAGCGATTGTAATAGAGAGGTGCGGCTGAGCGTGCTGCTCGAATTCTGCATTACCATGATGAGTCATAAGCTCGTATACAAACTGGGACGATTGCCAAACACTCGCAAACGTCCACGCCTTTCGCGATGTTGGTGAGAACCTCCGATCATTGATCTGATCCAGCCAAAGCAACGATAATATCAAGAACAGCGCGCACTTCAACTTCTGTGACCGCGATGCGTGCCCAAACGCTAGACGCTAGACGCCAAGTTCCGATGCACATGCGGTTCCCAACATTGAAACAAACAAAAAAAACAGAGCGCAGAAAGGGAGTATGTACGAAGAAATGTATGCACCCGCTAAGGGCCCCATTCCAATGGAATGAGTCCCGACAATACAATTTGAGGCTCGATCTGAAAGACTACGCTTGCGTGGCGGGTCGGCGTAACGCAGATGGCTGTCTACTTGGCGGGCCGCTGCGGCTGGTACGATTGAACATCTCATCAATTAGCCGCTTTGGGCCAATGTAGTCGAGGTGCAATTTGTTCCGGATAAGTGGGATGTGTAACTGAGTGGACTGTTTTTGGTGGAAACGTCGCTTTATACAGTCGTCAACTAGTGCCATCAAGCCAGTTGCAACCACAACACTGGAGCATGTTAGATGTATAATGTGTATTGCCACTTTTGTACTCACTCAGAGATATCGCTGTTCGACTTCAGTATATGCTCGTCGGTTATGCGCATATAACAAGGCGGAATCCAGCCTCCTCTTGCTGCCTCTTCGCGTGCTTGCTCGTGCGTCAGCCGGACAGGACTGATATGAGCCAAGGGTTCCGATTCATTGTCCGAACGAATCAGGTAGTAGGAAACGCTCTCGTGACTATTCTCCTGCTTGACGACCCGTTTCCACGAATAATTGTAACCCCAGTACTCGAAGGCGTACTTTTTGCCACTATGCGCTCCTCTGCGCTTGACATCGATGTGGGCATAGTTAGAGAACTCTAATTTGAGCGTATTGGTAGGCAGCAGTGCGCGCCCTTTGGCATAGCCTGTCGGCTGTGGTAGTGACTCATGCTCGTCTACCTCCACGTCATGTACGGATTCGTAACCAGAATCGGAACGCTTAAGGCCTCCTGCCGTGGAGGGCCGGGAATCAGGCTTGTGGCGAAAACTCGCGAGGGCAGTGCTAGCGCGTTGCAACACGGGACGCTTTTCTGATGGCGGCTTCTGGTATTTCCTGATGGAGTGGCAGACTTCACGACCGGAATCTCTGCAATAGCGCCGCAAAGAGAATTCACGAGTGCGCAAGTCGTGCATGCGCAGATGAAACAGAGTGTAGTTTTGTTTGTTCCGATTATGTTCCTCCACTTGCGTATCCACACGCAGATTCATGTTCCCATCGATCGTAGAGTCGTCGTGACGGATTGATATGCGCTTTGATGTTGGGAAGAGGTCTGCAAAGTCGCGAGGAGTTGTGGGGATAGCATCGACTGGGAGCGGTGTGTGTGTGTACTCCGGGACATGGTATTCAGGGACATGGTCGAAGTCGTCGGCGAGGTCCTCCTCGGAAGTTGAGGCGTATGTATCGACTGAGGTGCGGCCGTCGATCGTGCCTTCGGTCGCGAAGTAGTCGCGAGAGTGCCCTTCTACACGACCGAGGCACGTCCCAGTACGTGGCACGGCCGGTCGCGCGCTATATTCGGTGGGCGCGGTGTCGTCGGAGCGTCGAGAGCTGATCGTGGTACTTCTACTGGAATGGCTTCGGCTGGTTTCGCAAGTCCGTGCCATGGTAGGAATGACAAGCAGACAACGAACAATCCGAGGTCAAGGTAAAGATGCAATGCAGTACGGTTGGGATTGGAATGGGTGGAGCCAACATGCGGAGGTGCACGAGGTGTATAAGTAGAATGATTCTCCAGAGTCTAGGCCGCCGTCGAGATCTACCTAGGTGCCTTCGCGAAGGACGAGTGGAGTGAGCTGCGCAGCACGCACGCGAGGCGGTCCAAGGATATACCCTTTAGGGAGGCTGGCCGGCACGCAGGGGGTTGTGAAGGATGCTGGTGTCTCGGATGGCGCAGCAACCGCGTGGGATGAGCTTTTGCCGCACTCGAGGACGGCAGCAAGTTGCAACCAGTCTCGCCCTGCACCGACACAAATGTTCGAGAGCGGGTAAGACATGCGCTCCCTCGTCGAACGCACACCGTCAAATGGGAGTTGTTCACGAATCAGCGCTAAACCATGATCGAAAAGCCGATCCCCGATCCTGTCCATGCGACAGCGTCTCCGTAGCGAATCAGTACGATCGCCCGCCCCTCCCTCTGAATCGCACGAATGCAGCCTCCGCCGATGAACTTCGATGACAGGAAGACCTCGTCGACGGCCGTGATGGGGCTCAACCCACAGGGCTGACTGCGTCCGCCCTACGAGAAGAGTTGAACAGAGCAAGGCGGTGGCCGAACGGTGGGCTGAAGCCTTCTGGGATGACCCTCGCTGGACGTTGAAGGACGCGAGCTTCCCGCTGGCGTCCGCGCCTGAGCCGCGCTGATCCACGTGCTGCACGGAAAGTCTCGATTCAGCAGTGCACATGCAGCTTGTGGCTTCTGTCTCTCCATCATCAGCAGACCGCCTGGAGTGCAAGACTCAAGAGGATATGTTTCGACGTCATATGTCACTGTCAGAGCAATGATTCTAAGGCACCGATCTCTACTTCCTAGCACCGCCAGCGCGTTTGTGCGCCTCGCCGCCTGGTTGACACCCGAGCCTACCCTTTAGGTGTCTGCCAGCAAGCCCCCTACATAATTTTGTTTATGTTAATGACGCGGAAAAGTACGAACATCGTCCTATTGGCGCCGTGATCGGTGGAGCGCATTGCAAGCGCAAAGTCTGTTTTCTGGAGGACTCCCAGACTGATGGGCCACCCTAGCGTTCGCCTCACCACTTCCGCACAGCGCACCCGCCGCATCAACACGTTGCTTTGCCATATCAGGTTCGACGAACATTACGGCGCGCACTCAGGGCTCAGCTATACATCGACGGAACCAAAATCGCATCCCCGATCTGAGTTGTTGTTGGACTATCGAAAGTCCGCTTGTAGCGCCTCCTCCGTCTAGCGACTTCCCCACCTTCATCCAGCCACCTAATCCAACCACCCATCGCAAAAAATGCATGTTCGTGGCGAACCAGACAGGTCCACGCAGCGGTCGGAATCTGCAGAAATGCAAACGCTGTTTCGTCTTCTCTAGCGAAGTGCAGAAGTTCATTGCCCAGCAGCGATGCAGGCCTCCGTTTCGTTGAGCCAATGAAATAGCACAACGTGTTTGGGTCATACTTTGCCAACATCGCTACGAGAATGGCCGCGGGGCATTTCATGTCGAGAAAGGAATCCGCCTTATTAATTTCTGACCCAAATACTTTCTCAATGAGCTCATGCGTCACAGTGCGTTGCGGAAAACTGGAGCCTTTGCGAACGTATCTCTCCGTGCGTTACCGAGGGGACACTTCACAGAAGTTAGGTTCTAACGCAACGAAACCCGATCAGACCCATAGCGCATTTTCTACACGAACGGTGCGACTCAGAGGTCCCCTTGCCCGCGGTCCGTCCTTCCTGCGTGGGATTACGATGGTTATGTAGTGTACTATATGACTGTCATGCCTCACTGACCCACAGCACCCGCTTGCTCTTCTCCGCGACCCCACACAGAAGCTGTCTTCATCCGTGCAGGTACCCACGTTAGGCTGACAGCGCCTGCAGTAGGCAACCACAAAGCATCCCTTCACATGGGGGTTGATGAGCGATTGCGTCATCTTCAAGGACCGTAATTCCTCCAACATCCCAAGGGTCAGCTGCAACGATGATACGTGGGACCTCTATAGCTGTGTATCATATCTTCCGCTCTTACTCGATCGAATTTGAAAAGGTCGTGGTGGTATACACCCTATCACGACGCTCTGAGCTGTAGGAAACGTCAATCGCTCTACGCGAGTTAGAGCTGCCTACTACCACGGTACTAGTAATATCTAGTTCGCTCAGAGTATATCTGGCTTTCCAGATGCTGGCGGTAGATCACATAAATGCCTCACTTGGTGGGTACCCCTCATGTTATTCCGCAAGCTATTCTAGATCTCCCATGATTCCCGCAGCAGGGCCATTGGCCCAAACATGTCATGAGGGGAACAGAAGATTGTGAGCTCCGTCAGTACTTTGTTCACTCAGCTTTACTGGCCTTGTCGCCTCGCTACTACATACATGTGCTCCAGCTAAAGATCATTCGTGTTATAACCATATTGTGACGGAGTGCAGCCGAACACTTGCCCGGCACCGCAACAAATGACGCCAGATTAGAACATCTCTCCAAAAGATCAGATCGACAGCATATCATGACCGTATACTCGAAAATCTGGACCTCTCCTTCTTACTTCGCAAGGATACCGTTGTCTGTTTCGCCCATTACGTGCAGCAAAGAACCGCCGATACCGCACCCGCGTGCCGCATCGCATGCTGCAATCCGGTTCTAATTCAGGCAAAGATTCTCGCACAGTGGGGCGCGAACTAGTTCAACATGAGTGGATTTGTGGGGGGATTCGCCGGTCCCAGACTCCCAGTCAAGGTCTCGGTGGCATGGCCTACACCCTGCGCTTGCGTTTCGTCAGGTCGAACCCTGGAGCCTTCTAATGCTTACGCTCTCTCTATATTGCTATTTAACCGCCAGTTCGATTCCTGAGGGAACTCTTAACTTAACGAAGCCCCAGTGTCTGGAGTGCACCCGAGCTTCTGCGCTTGTCTTACAATGTGTTTCACGCATCAACATACCCAAAACGGCATGGGCCTTTTTTGTTTTCCTTAGTCCCTGCAAGAAGGTGGCCAAGCGTGGAGAACTTTCAGTGCGATATTCGCCGTTGTTCGGTTGTACCCGAAGAAGCAATGTTTCAGCAGATGTTGCCACGAGGAAACAACAAGACACAAGTACCGCGGACTTTGCTGCTGAAGACGTGAAATTCTTCACTGTCCAGCTTGCAATCCCGCATACCTTGTGCAAAATGACTTTTCTCGATATGGAGCATCCTCAGATCGGGTGGAACTACATTGAGTACGTAAGGCTGTGGTTTTCACGCTAGCTTCCTTTGGGAAATCTCACGTGTCGCACTTATCCTCGAGCCTCTGCATTTCGGGCATGCTGAGCGATGATGCCATCAACGATCCTTCTGCATTGAGCACATCCTCAACAATGGAGTGTAGATGCATCTTTGCATAGGATGTATACACAAAGTCTCTACTACCATCGCCCATCCACTACCTACCGTCCGCGCTTCAGCATCCTTACCTAAGGTATGTTGGATGTCAGATATTCATGGCCATACACGCTGTAGCAAGGTATAACGTGCGCCTCTCGTACGTACGCTTTTACTGTGCGCACAGCTTCGTACGGCTATCTGGATACTACTCATAGTCCAGTGATTTCTGCCATAAGTGCGCAGAATCCATTTGCACACCCAGTGGAAATGATCTCGATACAATACGTCTTTCATCAAAAAGAATATGTCTGAATGGCACCAGAAGAAGATATCTACAACACTCGCTTGTGGGAAGGTTCGCCAAAACGCCACAATGGTGCAACAAAATTACCAGATGATAAAGTCTGACAATAAAAAAATACTGAATGAGCAGCTTAAGCTACAACCTCCTGCTCTTCCGCAGCCCTCAGGAAGTCGGTCCTCTCCTTTATATCCTGTGCCTCTGCAGCCTTCCATTCGTCAACAATCTGTTGCTTCCGCTTTTCGCTCCTGGGCTCGAAAGCCATCTGAAACGGATCGGGCTTGACGATGAGGAGCGAGTTCGACTTGGTGGTAGGCACCTCAATTTCCTTGCCAGTGACGGGATCAACCTTGCGCTTCAAGTTGAAAGCCCACACGAGAGCGCCGCAGCCGACAAGCGTCTCGTCCCGAGTGATCGATTGACCAAGGCACTGGCGCTGGCCCCAGCCGAAAGAAGTCATACCCATGATTGTGGGGAACTTTGTGAGGTCAGGGTTGTATGTAGGCCAGCCAGGCTCGAGCCAGCGCTCCGGTCGGAAGTTCCACGGATCGGGGTACTTGACGGGGTTGTGGAGGAATGCGTAGTCGAGCGGGAGGATACGGGTTCCCTTGGGAATGAAGTAGCCCTGGTGCCAGTCATCTTGCTCAAGCTCATGAGCAACACCTAAAACAAATCAGCTCAGTAGTCTGTTAGCAAGATGTCGGGTACGCTTACCTGTTGGTACGTTTGGTCTCCATCGCATTGTCTCCTTGATGCAAGCGCGAAGTACAGGAAGATATGGCATGTCCGCAAGAGTAGGGGGCTTGTGTCCACAGACCTTGTCAACCTCTTCTTGGCACTTTTTCTGCCATTCAGGGTGATGGATCATTGCTACAAGGAAGTAATACAGCGGTCCAGCGACAGTGAAGATGCCAACTAAGGCCATCATACCGATCACGGAAGAAGCTTCGTAATCTCCCGAGATGGCAGTCTTCTCGGAAGTCTCCAGGTATGTGCGCGTGTAGCACAGTCTTTGCTTGCCCTTCTCGAGCTTCCTGCGTGTGTTCACCAACTGTTCCATCCACCAGGCTTGCTGCTCGTCGTGGCGTTTTCGTTCAGCGATCTTCCAGGGGTTGATCGGCTGAGGCAACCAGTCCCAGAGAGGCGTCAGGACGTTGGTGATTGGGCCGGCCGGAGACATCTGTGTTAACAAACCCCAAGCGCTGGGTGTGAGTGCCTCGCTGAGGTTAGGGTCATCCCAGGTGAGCTGGCACATGACCTTTGAAGCCATATCTTCCAATGAGAATCCAAAGTTGTCGGGATTGTTCAAGAGCGAGTACATCCAGCGCTTAGCCTCGAGTTCCATGATGCCGTAGTAGCGGTTGTTGGTCGAATCCATCAGGTATGCGTGAGTGAACTTTCTCTGGCGCGCCCAGTACTCTAACAAATTGTCAATGATAGAATAAATGATGAGAACGACAACTTACTGTTACGGCCCATGAGAGGCAGATATTCCATGGATCCATGAGTACTCTTAGCGTCAAACAAAGACTTAATCTGGGGCCTGTCCGAATAGATTTTGGCCTTTTTAGTCAGGATCTCCTCGCAAATCTCTTCGTCTGAGATAACGATGAAGTTTGCCCCCAGCATTTTTGTGCGATAGATCGGTCCGTACTTCTGACCCCACTCGTAGAACTTTAGCCACATGTAGTCGATGGGGAGATCATGAACGCGTCCAACCCATGGGATGAGAGTGGGTCCAGGAAGGCCCTGCGGATTGTACTTTGCGTCACGTTTCGCAAGAGCTTGACCGAATCGCCAGAGTATCCAACCGAAGGCTGCGATGCCCACGGCATACAGCGTCAAAGGATGCATGTTTGCTTGCCAACGAGGTGAGGTGAGGTCAATTTATGGGGATATGCGCACAGCGCGTTCTGCCAAGGGAGGGTCGTATTGATGTCAATACGTCGAACGATGACTGCTTGCTGAAAAAGTGACCGTAGGTATATCGTAAAGGGAAGAACCACGCAAGTAGGTTCTTGTACCACGTATATGATACTAACAATGCAGTGGCAGCCTGCGTTTGTTGCAGCTCTGCATGGTCGGCTCTCCAACTGAGTCTTATATCAATCCGGGGCCAAGCACCGGACTAGCATCGATCTCACAGGTAAAGAGCAGGTCGGAGGCTGGACCTCCGCACGACAAAGCTGTACGAGACAACCGACGGCAGATTGAAAGGCAAGGTGAGCAACTACACCCAATGAAAGTGCGAGGAAGTAGCCACGGACCACGAAATGGTACAAGACGCCATCAGCACCATCCAGTCGGGTTGGCTGAAGTCGATCTAGCACATGCGTGTTCCACTAAATACTCACGTCAAGATCGGTACTAAACGGCACCGACCATGACATATTCTCAGCGCTGCGACCCAGAGTAACGACCGAGCAGCAACATCTTATCACACATTTGAAGTGCTCGCTCCAGTACACGCAAGACTTTGACGAATTTGCTGAAATTATGGTCTTCGCCAGTGTGCATAGGGCGTGGAGGCAATGCGTAACAGGCGCCAGGGTAGCCGTCTCATGATGGTCGATCTACTGAAACGAGCAAAAGGTCTAGAGGAGCAGCGATAACAGGCGCTGAGACATCCAAGGTTGAAGTGTAAGATCAAGCTTTGGCTTCGCTGGAGTCCGAGCGACATTGGGCGGGGTGGCTGACAGCCGTCAATACGAGCGGTTGGTCTGCTGTAAGGGTTACAAGGCCAATCAACAGGTTGCATTGATCCTCATGAGTTACTGTCAGTGCGGCGGTAAGACCGGGCGGTAAGACCGGGCGGACACTCCGGGCCTCTTTTCCTCGGAGTGAAGTTCGCTCCAACTTGTTGCCAGGACAAAAATCTTCATGTCCGTAGCTGTGGATACTATGACCGTCTTAACAATCAGCGAAGTGCCAGTATAGAATCTCACTAATTTGAGTGTATTCTCGTGTCGCTCTATGAACTCGGCTCGAGGCTGTCTCGAGCCATAGGACACAAGGTGAGGTTTCCATTTTGTGGTCGCAGTTGTGACACCACTTAAACTAAATTCAGCAATCCTCGACGATTCCGGCTACGATCTGGGCGAAATATTACGAGATCTGACTTTAGTGTACCCGTCCCGTGCTTGCTTAGCTTCGGACATGGTGGGGAACCATGGGCTACACTTCGGGCCAGGTTTGACCTCGTCGACAGCCATACATGCGCTCGCTTCCGCTTAGCGCTGCGCTAGTTTACACGTCGCCGTCATGTCCCATTTCACCTAGCATCACTACCCTGAAAGGAGATATAGCAGCTTGGACACAGCCACGGCAATTGGCGGTAAGTGCAGTAATTTTCGTACGAAGCATGCACTTCTCGATCTCGAAGGCTGGCAATGACCGGCATTCGGAAGCCCGCCGGCAGAAATTACGCCACCCTGCGGGCACTGGCGGAGCATCCTCGACAAAGGCTCACGATTATGATCGTATAAATAAACGTTAGTCGATTGAATGGCTGGGCCATTGATATAAAGACACTTTGCGGCACCTGGGAGGAGTGATCACAAACAGATTACACCTTCGCTTTCTCACCCAACACTCGAAACCTTGAACATGCCTCACGCGCTTACCTCTCGCGACTCAACAATGGAGTCGAAACCCCTTGGTACTTACGAACCAAGCGGGATTGAGGTTCTCATCATCGGCACCGGGTTGGCTGGACTCACCGCCGCACTCGAATGTATCCGAAAGGGACACTCTGTTCGCGTCCTAGAGAGGAGCGAGAGCATCAACACAAATGGTTAGTCCCATTGCTGCAAACAGTCGGCTTGGCTCAACGTATTTACATCCGCTTCAGGTGACATGTATTTCATGGGCCTTAGTGCGACACGCTTCCTCAAACACTGGCCGGACCTGATGGAGGAGTACAAGAGTATTTCGCTCCATAATGCTTGGATTGAGACATTCAAGCACAGCGGAGAGGTTATCATCACACCGAAGAAGGTCGCGGACCGCTTGCGCGCTCAGGGCCTTGACCCTGGCACCCCACCGGGCGAATTTCAGATGCGCCCACTCGTTTACAAGATGTTTGTGAGCGCAGTGGAGAAGCATGGTGTGAGTGTAGAGTTCAACCGTAAGGTTGTAGACTACTTTGAGAATGAAAATACGGGCAAAGCTGGGTGTGTTACCGCCGACGGGACCACCTATGAAGCTGATGTTGTTATCGCGGCCGATGGTGTAGGTTCAAAGAGCCAGAAGTTGGTGGGCGGACAAGTCCGCGCAAAACCCTCGGGAAGGGCTATGTGGCGTGCAGCATTCCCAATCGAGCACCTGGACAAAAACCCAGAGGTGAAGGAAGCCTTCAAGATGATGCCTAACAATGAGCCAATCGTACGGACGTGGCTAGGTCCCTCCACCTACGCGTTGACGCTAACGCGTGAGGATGTGATGGTCTGGATCATGAACCACGATGTAAGCATACTGAAAACGTGCTGCTTTCATAAGAATTTGCTAAGAACTATAGGTTACGGGATCGGAAAAGGAAAGCTGGAGCAACACCATCGATGCCGAGGAAGTGCTCAAAGGTATGGACGAGATGCCCGGTATGGAGGTGAACAAGTGGGCACCTATCTTCAAGGACCTGGTGAAGGTCACCCCTCCCAACACCATTGTCAACTTCGAGCTACTGTGGAGAAACCCGCAGCCCACCTGGACCTCGCCCGGCGCCCGCGTCATCCAAATTGGCGACGCCGCACATTCATATCTCCCAGCTTCCGGCAACGGAGCTACCCAGGCCATCGAAGATGCTGTGTCGATAGCATCGTGCTTGCAGATTGGCGGTCGGGATAACATCCCCCAGTCTGTCCGCGCACACATCCGCTTCAGATTCATCCGAAATTCCTGCGCCCAGAAACTCGGCTTCTCGAACGCCGAGCTCCTTCAAGATACGGACTGGGACAAGGTCAAGCTCGACCCGCGCCGTGCTGCACCCAAGCTCCCCAAATGGGTCTGGTCCCATGACCCGGAGGCATACGTCTATGAGAACTACGAAAAGGCTGTTGCCAGCATGAAGAAGGGCATCAGCATGGAGGATGAGACCAGCTTCGAGCCCAACTACCCCAAGGGTTACAAGTATGAACCATGGACTATCGAGAAGGTTATGGAAGATATGAGGGCAGGAAAGCCGATCGAATTGGGTCCTGGTGACTGGGAGTAGTGGTTCCTGCGACACACGTGTTGATTTTATTGTCGCTATTCCGCGGGCATATCTGGTAACCGGTGTTGTTTCATTTCTCATGTGCATAATGGCGTTCATGCACCCAGCTGTAGTATCATCCCAGCATGGCCTAGCTTCCTGTATCTTTACAGATAAATAATGAACTTTACTTCACTTTGCAAGGCTCTCGCTGTGCCCATATGCACTATGGTTGCGGCACGAGCCACTGGCTGCGAATGGGATCTAGTTCGTTGAATACTCCGATAGTCTGGACCAAAGCCCTCGGGACTATGGGTATGAAATGTCGAGTGTCAGAATATAGTCTAGCGCGGCCGCCGATGCGGGCTGTGGAGAACGGTCCCGCTGACAGAGGCTGAGATCTCATGCCGCCTGTCAGCACGATGGAAAGCACCGCTCACTGCCAACTTTCCTCTTCTCCAACATTGGAGCTTCTCAGATATTTCACGTTGGTTCGATAAACAATCTGCGTTGCTGTGAGCTCGGAATGCGTTATCGTGGACAGATGCGGTGTCACATTGGAAACGAAGTGTAATCGTCACCTTTTCGCGACCCTAGCCTCCGACATGCCGATAGCGTCTCGCGCTATTCAGAGGTACACTAGCCGAGCAGCGGGCGGTCTACGAGTGGCAGATCCAAGAATTTCTTTTTACGGCTCTCCACCGGATATGCAGGTCATCAATGAAGATGGCGTAAACATGTCTAGGATGCCGTGGAAGTGGCGCAGTACGGATTTGCGAGGTTGAGACCTGCCTCCACAGCTGAAGATACTAGTGGGTCTCGGCGAGATGGCAGGGCAGAAGTCGGAGGTCGGGGACGGTTCAAAGAATGCTTATCCGATCTGTATGTCGGTTGCGAGACTGGCGGAATTTGGAGGAGTACCGTTCATTCGGGCGGGCGTGGTCGATGGTGAGGCCAGTGACTTCCCGGTTCCCTCGTGCTTGTAGTCAGCAATACAGTTGTCTACGAACACGCCCTGGACCCTGCGTAAACGTATGTTCTTGCTTGAATATCAAAACCTCAGAGAGTGCGTCTTTACTCTTTCTTCACCAACAATACACAACATCTGAACCACGAAATCACCACAATGTTCAATCTCCACATCTCAAATTCCGAGCTGCGACTTGCAACTGCGGCTCTCGCTGCACTCTCAGTGATCGTCCCAACAGTCTACTTCATACGCAGTGAGAAGTCCCAAGAAGTCACACCTCACCTGCAAACCTTTCGCAAGCTGCTCAAAGCATACGCGACCCTACGACCCGCAGCGCTCGGCGCAAACGCATCGAAAGAGTTCTCCCATACAGTCCTGCCGCTATCTCTCAACCTCCCCCCTCGAAGTCTCGAGAACTTCCAGCAGCATGCCGCCATGATTTTCTCGTTGTTTGAAGACTTCAAGATGGAGCCGCATGGCCAGGTGCACTTCTCAAAGGAGACGAATACAGTCATTGCGCATTGCAAGATGGGAGGCAAAGTCAATGCGGCGAGCGAGATGGGCAAAAAGCTGATCGATGGAGGCATCACGGATTGGTGGACAGAGTGCGTTTTGTTTGTGAAGATGACTCCGGACGGGACGAAGGTCGTCGAGTTAAAGGAGTTCGTGAATAGTTCGAAGGCGGAGGAGCTACAACAGAGACTGAGCGGCGTTTTGAGCAAATAGATGGTTCTACAGCATTTCGCATCTCACATCAAGTCGCTCTCGACCGCGAAAGTCTGCGATTACGTAGATGATCATTACGGCCGCCTGGCACGCGAGGCAGGGTCCAGCGTTGTACATATGCAGTTTGGTATCAGGGCCATGTGCGCGATAGCTCCCTCATCCCAGTGTCGATCTCGTACTACTAGAGCGAAAGAGGAATTGTATCACTAGTGCCTTCACGACCGTCCGGCAAATCCTGACTTGCACTAGACCTCGAACATCTAATGAAAATGATTGTTGACATGATATCTCATCAAATGCCCTCGTAAAGTGATACTCGTAGTCAAGGTACAATTGATTGACAATACACATTGGGTAAGCTCCTAGTGCCATCGGACGTCGGGCTAAGGGTGAGGGGAGAGTGGAGAGCTCCGATGCCGTACAAGTCGCGTTCTCGGGAACGCCGGTGCAGTCAACGCAGTAAGCGTGAGTCGCACGGTTGAGGTCGACATTCGCAATTGGCTAATCCGGCTGATAGTGGACCGGCTTTGTCGTGACGACAGTGGTATCTTGCTTCAAGCGGCTCGTCTCTCATGGCGCCGCTTGCCGGTGTACTGCGCGCGTACCTGTATGGCGGAAAACGGGGGCCCGGTTGGGCTGCTAGCAGTGAATTACCTCTTGAGGTATTTCACTTGCATATTCACTCGTCTCTTGGCTGAGGCTCCATCTTACCGCCTTTCTCGAACGTTACTTTTTCGCAATACAACAATCGTACCTCTCAAAATACAATCATGGCTTCCGCGAAACCTATTCTCATCACTGGCGCAACAGGCAAGCAGGGCGGCGCAGTCCTTGAGCAACTCGCCACTCATGCTTCCTCCTCTCAATTCGTCCTGCTTGCAGTCACCCGAAACACGACTTCCACCAGCGCCCAGAAGATCGCCAACCGCTTTCCCAACGTCCTCCTCGTTCAAGGCGATATGAATGATGTACCGGATCTATTCAAGTCTGCACAAAACACACTCAAAAGCGCTGGAAAACCCAGCAAGATCTGGGGGGTATACTCCGTGCAGATCTCTTTGGGACCCGGCGTCACCTTTGAGGGCGAGATCGAGCAAGGAAAAGCAATGATCGACGAATCTGTAGCTCACGGCGTTAAGCACTTCGTCTACTCCTCCGTCGATCGTGGAGGCAACGCAAAGAGCTTTGAGAACGAGACACCAATCCCGCATTTCAAATCAAAGTACCAGATCGAGCACCACTTGCTCGAGAAGGCCGGATCAAAGGGCGAAAATATGGGCTGGACAATCTTGCGCCCGGTCGCGTTCATGGACAACCTCGAGCCAGGCTTCAAGACCAAGGTGTTCCTCGCAGCTCTCCGGGACACTTTGCAAGGAAAGCCACTGCAGTGGATCTCAACCGAAGATATCGGCATCTTCGCCGCAAAGGCATTCCGCGATCCCGAGAGCTGGAACACCCGAGCTGAATCTCTGGCTGGTGACGAGTTGACACTGGAGGAAATGGCGGGCTGCTTCGAACGCGTCACTGGATCGGCGAACATCGCGACATACAGCTTTTTCGGCAGTGGCTTGATGTGGGCCGTGAAGGAGTTGAATGTCATGATCACATGGTTCGCAACTGATGGGTACGGAGCGGACATTGGCAAGTTGAAGAAGGAGGAGCCGCAGCTCTGTGGGTTCGAGAGGTGGCTGCGGGAGAGGAGCGGATGGAAGACGCAGTAGGTCTTGCTTCCAAATGTCAGTTTGCATGACGATCGGCCATGACGGCGTTCAGGAGTGCTCATTCTTTGCGGAAGGTGGGACCGCTCAGTAGACAATAAATGCAGGAAGTGGAAGGCGATCATCGGAACTTGGCTTTGCAGCTAATCCTATCGTGAATGTTAAGATGATAGGGACTTTCAAATATTAAAATTCTGGCGCTCGTGGTACACCGTCCCTACGATGTCATGGCACAGCGGCATCGCTTTGGAGCGACAGGTGGAGGCAACGTCGTTTCATCGCAAGCACCATTGCGGGGGTTAAAAAAAATCATGCGAAAAATGAGACCTCCATTTAAGTTAAGTATGAACTATATAGATGCTTATTAATTCTAGTAAGGCCCGAAGATGCATTCCTCAGCCCCCCGTTCAATAACAAGAAAACGCATCCCGCATTTACTGAGCAAGCTGGACCAGTGCCAAAGTGCCAGCAATAAGAGGTGTAATAATCCTGAGCCTGTTCCAGCTACCCCACTTCCGGGCAATACCCTCAGCCTCGCCCAAGTCCTTCTCACTAGTCCTGCCAGCAAGAGCCTCCAATTTGTCATTCAATGGTTGCATATTTACCGCGGAGTGCACAATGGTTGTCAGATGCATAATGGCGGCTACAGCGAACAACCTCCAGTCACCCTTCGCCACGACATGCTCCTTGTACTCCCTCCAGACTGCGTAGCCTGCGTAGGCGTACCCAAGGAAGCCGAGGGTAGAGATCGGACGGAAGAACTGGTTGCCGACCGTCCAGCACAGAGGCCACTGGCGGCCGAGGAGACGTGCGCGCGAGGTGTGGTCTGGTGTGCCTGGCTTAGGGAAGTCGACCAAGAGGGCCGGCACAGTCATGAACGATTGGGTGATCGCATTTCCTGCAAAGTTAGTATTCAGAATGGCCACGAATCGTTGATAGATAAGCCTACCGACGAGGATGAAAGAGAAGCCGACGCAGGTACCTGCAACGGTCTTGACGATGTAGTTGTCCGTCATGGTGGTGGACTGCAAGGTTCGATGTTGCTGTCGAAGAAGCTGTCGAAGAGATGCGATTGAAAGCTTGCTGCAGCAGGCCAAACAAACAATTAATGCAAACGCTCGGGGTTCTCCGAAAAGCTCCTCCGATCGGAGAATGGAAGCTGAACGTCTGAGCTCAGCCCATCCACACCTCCGACGCGCCGCAACCGTGCCGCTCACGCCATGAGCGCCCGACTCTCGGATCCCCAATGCAAAAACCGGGCACTACTTTCGGGTTCCTGAGCACATGCAGGTCTAGTTGAAAGCGGAACATGAGGGGAGATCGTAAGCGGGTAGTGCGGTTGATTACGTCATGACCTCATCAGGGAAGACGCTAGACTAGTCCCGCTACGATCATCATTGACCTGAATCTTCAAGAATGCGCGGAGACACTATCTGCTGACCGGAGGCAATATCCTTTGATACAACGAGGATGGAATGATAAGCTGGAACCTTTCGGAGGTCGGGTTCGAAGAAGGGCGATGATGGTAAGGTCACGTGACGTCCGCTGGAACATTCAGGTGTAGAGCACAACTATGGGTCGGCGAAATTGAAGGTTGAAGTTGAGACTCTTATCAGTATGTTTGGCCACTGAATGCTAAATGCCCACGCCCTGGAATGATCATTCGGCAGTAACGTGTTTTACAAGCGAGCGGCGCGTACAAGCGAGCGGCGCACCCCACCAACTTTGCGCACCTCTGCAGATGTATATCTTAACAACCGTGTAGAACAATGTATAGATATTAATATAGTAGATTAAATAGTATCTAAACTATCTATTTTGCACGTACGGGAGTTATGCCCAGTCTCTCTACACTTCTTGCAGCGCGCAAGAGCCTGGCGGCTGAGGCCTGATCGCTCTCCACCTTGACGCTGTTCACGCTCTATCTGCTGGTCAGCCTCCTTTTGAGCCAGTATATCCTCTCCCTCTCCTTTTGTTAAGGTCCCGCGCTTCTGTATCCGCCTCTTTTTACGCTGCCTACGCTTTGTTGCTGCCTCATTAGCCCTCTCAAGGCTGGTGATCCGATCGCGCATCAGCTCAGCTGAGAGCATCATCACTTCAGCTCCCTTCTTAAGCTGGTCAATTGCCTGGATAATTGAGGCTAGTGATGAGCTCTTATGTCGCCGCACACGATTACGTATTAATGTTGATTGAGCCTCAAGCTCACGTACGTTGCTCGGCGTTTTGGCTTCCCAGAGAGCCTCTGGTAGAGCAGCTGGTGTAGGCGTACGGAGCTGCACATCTAGCTTTAATAGAACAACGTCTGGCTGGTGAGGAACAAGGCCTGCGCCTCGAAAGGCTGAGCAGATATTAGCTGCCGTAAATGATCGCGTGAAGGCTGCCTTAAAGGCTGGCAGAAACTCGAGCTTCGTGATGTGGTTGATGTGGTGGCGGATTAGACTCTCAATCTCACGGCTGTACGCGCGCTTCAGCGGCGAGAAGCAGCCAACGTCAAGCGGCTGTAGCAGGTGAGATGAGTGAGGTGGCATACAAAGAGTATAGATATTATTCTCCTTGCAGAGCTCTTGAAACTCAAGAGAGTGGTGGCTCTTATGGCCATCAAGGATGAGCAGGCGACGCGCACCAACGACACGAGTCTTCGTATAAGCGTTAAAGTGTTTTAGCCACTCTACTCCTAGCTCATTGTTCGTCCAGCCGTTGTCGCTGACTGCAATCGCCCAGTCGCGTGGGATCTCTGCTTCCTCGTACCAGGCAGATAGATGATACTGGCCAGCGAAAATAAGGAACGGTGGGACTGACCAGCCAGCAGCGTTGATTGCAGCGATCACTGTGACCCATCCACGGTCGCCAGGCTGGATAGCCTTTGGCCTGCCTCTCCGCTCTGATCCTGTTACAACGAGTTGAGTCATAATCTTGCCCATCATAAAGCCAGCCTCGTCGAAGTTATAGACATCGTCATCGCAGATGCCGTACTTGGTCTTTGTCTGCTCTACGAGCTCAAACCAGCTTCTGATTAATATCGGATCCTCACACAGGGCTCTCTGCCTATCATAGGCTCGATTGAAACGCGTTGTGAGACTATCCGTGCGCTTGACAAAGTTGCGCGGCCAGTGGACGCCGACCTGACCAGCGCCGCGCGCAGCCAGCAGTTTATCAGCCATATCGCGTACAGCCGCGTACGTAGGCGCAAATCCACGTTGATCCAGGTCAAGTATATATCTAACAATCACCTCCTCTTCTAGCTCAGTGAGCTTCTTTGAGTTGGGCTGGCAATCGCGTCGG
This sequence comes from Paraphaeosphaeria sporulosa, assembly GCF_001642045.1. NCBI lineage: Eukaryota > Fungi > Ascomycota > Dothideomycetes > Pleosporales > Didymosphaeriaceae > Paraphaeosphaeria > Paraphaeosphaeria sporulosa. The sequence continues at coordinate 342,755 of NW_017253369.1, read as the reverse complement.
GCAGGCTTCCCAGCGCGTCGGCGGCGGAGCGTTGTTTCGGGTACATTGTAGACTGCAGCAGCAGGTCGATTGCCTTGAATCTGTTTTGTATTGATAGATAAGATAGCAAGCTGAATATCTGCTTCATTTGAAGGTAATTGAGCATTGTTGTGTGGAGCCATTGTAGGTTAAGATGAGATAGGTGCGTAAAGTTGGTGGGGTGCGCCGCTCGCTTGTACGCGCCGCTCGCTTGTAAAACACGTTAAGCAATAGCTTAGAGCGACACCTCAGCTGCGCCGCTTCGCTAAACAGTCACTTCACCAAACCAACACACCCCATCATTAGAACAATGTCATTGTCTACGGGAATTGAAGTAGGAAGTGGTCTAACCCGTCAGCGACGCGTCGATCATTCCCTGGAGCGCGCTTATTGCGGCAGTGTTTCGCCACGCTGACCAGTCGTGGTTAAGCAGTCCCCAAGTCTCTTCATAGTCCTGGGTCCCGCTACGGATGTAGTAGCTGCCCGAGAGGACCCAAACAGTCCATCCCGTCTTCCACTGCGGCATGAGCTTCTTGATACAGGTCGCATACGTCTTTGTGTAGTCATTGCCCGCTTGAGAGAACCCGAATTCAGTAAGCACAACGGGCATAATGTTTGCTGCTTTAGTGCCGGTAGCCCTGAATCCATTGTTCCATAGGCCGCTCTCTATACTTCCACAGTCTGTGGCATCGTTTTGATAGTTGTGCAGCTCGAGTACCAACTTGTTGGCGTACTTGAAGTCTGACAGCAAAAATTTCTTACCGCTGCCAAGATCAGCGCCGGTAGCGATGGGCTCCAACTTGGTGTCGTAGTCAAGGCCAGAAAGGAAGATGAGAATGTTTGGATTTGCCTTGTTCACGAGGTCCATAGCGGGGATTACCTGGTCATACCAGGTTGCCCAATTGTAAGGAAGACCATTGGTGGCTCCGCTTCTGAGTTCATTCCGAAGACCGATGGAAACTAGGTTCGGCCATGACTTGCCCTGGTTTCATTATCAGCACTTGTTTCCAATATCGGGACTGTGTAGCTCACATGCTCCGCCATATACTGCAAACCACGCTTCCAGTTGTTGACGTTGAAGTAGGTGTCTCCAAACCATGTGTTTCCGTCTCCGCTACCACAGCACCACGCGCCTTTCGACATGTGGTTGTCCAAATGAACGTAGATGCCTTGCTTGTTTAGCTCGGCGGCGACAGCATCGAAAACCTACACAGTTCGTTAGCTCATAAAGAGGGTGGAGTTCCTAGAAGTCTCTACTTACCTGGAGTCTGGTGGTCTTCTCGTTGAACTGTGGGTTGTTCTTGATGACCTGCTGGTACACCTTTGGGCCGTTGGTGGTGCCGAGAGCTTTGTTGAATGCGTTCTGAATAGTAACGTCGCCTCCGTTGTCCTTGATATTGTCGATCATCTCGATCGCGAAGGTCAACCGCACGACATTCATCTTAAGGCTCTTCACCTTAGACACGATCGATGCGATTGAGGCGTACTGCAGACCCTCCGGAATCATCACATCGGCCGCCCCCGGCCAGTTGACACCAACATAGGTGAAGTTCTTCCCTGTCGAGTCCTGGATCCATTGCTTATTGGCTACGAATGGTGTGTTGAGAGCACGCTCCGAGAGAGAAGGGAGAGCAGCTGCTAATGCCGCAGGAAGCGCCGCCGCAGCAGCAATGAGCAAGGAAAAGGAACGCATTTTGTCAAAAAAGCACGAAGGCCTACTTTCCACATCCTCAATTTGAGCAGGTTTGATCTGCCTCTTATACATAACTTATCCCAAACGCTGTTCATGGGCTAATCTAGAATAGAATGTGAATCCCGGATCTCAGCACCAGTGAGTCTGGTATTCCTGGGATTGATTGACGGACATTTGAGGCCCTTGTCATCATTCACGCGACAATAAACTACCCCATATGGAGCATCGCCACTATTTGATCGATAAGTGCCGCGCAAAAGCCCGATTCATCGAATATGCCGATGCCCGGTTGTTACATGAGTCGCGGTGATTGGCTAATTTGTTCGGCTAATATGCACAACAGTTTCGCGAATGACCAGTTTTAGTCTGCGGGGACAACCTTGGCTGCCGATATTGGAGGAATATTGTTGCAAAACGTTTTGCGGGGCAGGGTTAAAGTGTGGAGACATACAACCGGTACCTCGGCGCTTCCAGATCAAGAATAACAGCATGCAACGATGGCCCACCGGTACGTCATTTCACTGAGCAGACGATACTACACTAGGAAGAAGTATAAGGAATTGTTCGCGGCCAAGGTAGAATAGAGGGTGACCAAGACGAGGCAAGGTCATTTCGATCACAAGATACCTAGGTACCATATCGTTCACTCTCGCAAGGTCCCCAAGACCACTTTTCTCTAGACTGATCTTGGTGATTTCATTCGGATTTATTAGCCCCAGTTTCCAAAAGAAGTTCGTCATCTGACTTTCTATCCAAGTTGTTTCGAGTCAAGTCGCGCGTTTCATAAAGCCTACTACTCAGAGATGTATAGCGCATCAGAGTTGAGTTCTTAGGAATAGCGCTAAACTTGCCTCCCTTCTCCATTCTTACGTATTTAAATCCATTCGAATTATAACGGGAAGAAAACGGCGTGTGCTAAGATGTCAGGATAACACGAGGAAGCATTAGAGAATACCTATAGTAGGGTCGTGAATGTGTTGAGCCAAGCAAAGCCGACAGTGAGTCGAAAGTTCGCGAAGCACCGAAGTACTACAAGTAGTCTATTTCCTGGTCTTACTCAGCCTACAAACGTTCTCCGGCTCAGAACATTGATGCCATTAGTGTGAGTACACCGAGAGAGCGAGTACCGCAAGCACCGTATACATTTGCCTTGGTAATTTTGACACACCTTCCACGTCGGCTCATTCACTTCAGTGAGGCGATGCTGATGTTCTAAAACAGCTTCTGAACGAAAGAGAGGAGAAGGTTCCTTCTGTGAACGACTTTGAACTTCATGTCTCGATGTCATGTTCCTACAGTTGCATATGCATATCGGAAACAGATGCCAAGACCATTACAAAGAACTGCATCTGCACCGCGAGAATGTCACCATTCAGGGTCGCGCTAAAATGGTCGCCATAGGCGGCACGCCGATTCGGTCGGAATGTACGGCGACACGACTGATCCGCTCTGGTGGCCGTATCCGAAATGCGAAACATTCAACATATAAGAACAATGTTAGAACTCTGGGAGCCGTTCCTCCACACTTCGAACCCTGAATTCCTTCACAATCACTACAGTCAGAATTCAACAAGAGTTTTTGCAAAGCAAAGTCGTTCTCCACTTGATAACCGCTTCGCCATCAAGGCCGGAAATCACCCCAACACCACCGCAATGGCGACCAACACTCCAAAAGTCCCAGATAATGCCTCACAACTCTACAAAACCCTTTTTTCAACCGCCACGGAATTAATCCGCTGCCAAGACCGCGACGACTCCCAACCAACACGCATGAACCTCGACCGTGTCCGCGCCATCCGTACCCCCAACTTCACGCACTCCTTCGGCCACAACCACATGGTATCTACCAGCCCCATGCCCATGCTCCAGGGCGAACTCGGCATCGACGCGTACCTTGCTCACCTCAACAAGATGGTGCCCAAAATGGATACCTGGGAAGCACGCATCACAGACATTGTTGTAGATGAGACGAGGAGAATGTGCATTGTGCGAGCGAGTTATTTCATGAAGCCGTTTGGGGCGGAGAAACCCGTGGAAAATGATTTGATTTGGTGGCTGTGGATGGAGGAAGGGGGAGAGAAGGTCTATAAGGCGCTGGAATTTCTGGACGGGGCGGCGACGGGGAGGATCGGAGAGTTGATTATGGCTGCGCCGAATTGATGTTTGGATTGCTCGCTAGAGTAGACAGATTCAGTGTGATATTTCTAGATGATTTCTATGGGTTTTAATAGATGTCTCAGTCATGACGCCTTAAGATGAAACATACAGCAATAGTGTACTGGTCGACAAGTTTTCTATTGATCAACAGCTGACGACTATTCCAAAGCTAAGTATAAACGGTGATCCCAACATCCTTAGATGAGGATGCGCCATTCGATTTCGGTTCCGGCGCCGTACTCACGACATTCACGTCATTTCATATCCAAGCGAGTGCCGAGAGCCACCAAGAGTAAATGATTCCTTCGCGCTGCTAGCTAGACTTTCATAGCCAAATACGATCATCCGACCAATGGCAATTTATTTTGCAAAACGATACTGTTCAACTGGTTTGATTTCTACTCAAGGCCATCTTCTTGATCTTTGATTTGTCTCAGAAGAGCACTTGAAGCAGAGCACGGTGGAACGTCTCTTTCTTCGCCAATTCCAGTGGGTAGATCTTTATACTCTCGATGGAATAATGCGCTAGTTCATGGACGGCCCTGAACCGACGTGGTGGCGCTGGTTTCAACCTTTTCTGGACGGCGATGAAGTCGAAGATGTTGATGAAGACTTTCTTAAGTGCCTAAACCGTTGTAAGAGCATTTCTTAAGGTCTTTGCCGCACAATGCTAACCTTCTTGCACTTTTTGATAGACTCTGGGATTGGTTCAATCCCAACATCAGCACAGAAATGCTGCCATGCCTCGAGGTCCTTGTAATTGGTCCCATAGGTCTCATCGAAGTGCTGCGCAACACCCTCTATGAGGGCCTCCTGATATTTAGTGTATGGCGACAGCACTTAATGAAAGAAAACACTGACCTGCTTGCAACCTTTGCTGGTAGTCGAGATTGGGGCACCAACTTCAACACAAAGCTTTTGCCACGTTTCAAGGGTGCGACCAGGACGGCGATATTCATTCGGCGGTACCGGGCTGTCCCTGCTGGAGGACACGACGCCCGAAGATTCTCTATCCGAAGAGTTCGAGCTCAAGGTTGAGGAACCTGAACTTTGGGAGTTTAGGCTGGGAGAGGGCGAAGGCTCGCGTGGCGTTATAGATAGGGCGTTATTGGTTGCTATTGATCGGCGTCAATATCTCGTTAGCTACAAGAGGGTATTACCACTCTTACTACGACCGCGCCAGACGTATTCTTCGTCAAAGCACATCTTCCAATTTTTGCACCATTCGTCGCCAGCGGGAGCCCAACCCAAGTGATGCAAAGCCAGACGAGTAAACTCGGCCTTGGGAGACTTCTTGCTGTTGATGACAAAGTCTGTAGCGGCTGCACAACTGCGCAGGTACTCGTACTGCCCCTCAACGCTGAGTTTCGCCATGGTGGGTAGCTATCTGACCGTAACTAGCGGTAAGCCTGAGGAGAAAACTTCGGCCGCTGCTCCGTTCGAAATACACTCTAGGTTGCGTCAATGCGTGATTAGTTTAAAAAAAAGCGCCTGTTAGAGCCTGCGCAAGCGAGATGAGAAAGAATATAACGAAAGGGCAGAGAATCTGCATATGGTTTGGGACTATGATCGACGCACACCAACCTAGCAGAGCTTGAATTCTCATTCGAACCTTGACATATCCTGTCTGCTTCAGCTTGGATCTTATGCTTTTGTAAGAAGTAAGGAGGGGACATTGTAACGAAGATCGCATACATAAAATTGTGCTGTACAATCAAACTCTAACATGGTAACACATAGGAACTGGAGCTCGTACGAATCCCGCTATGCTAGCTCTCTATCAGCAACAAATATACCCCTAATCTAAGTGTAGAGGTGTCTAACTCGTTCCATGTAATGATAGATCAAATTCTTTGTAACAAGCCCAATCAGTGTCCTGTTACTGTTAATTCATTCCAAAGATCCCTCAAAGCTACTTCGCCGCTATCCCTAGCTAACACACTCATGTCTTCCGGCGCGAACTAAGCGAATCGTCTAACGGTTCTGTCATAGAGGTAAGCTATCTCATATATTTAGTTTTTGAAAAGTTTTGATCAAGTAGAGGGTTGCTCTTAATGCCTCAAGACTGCTTTGACGAGTAGTGGAAGGGTCATCTGGATAGATCAGGTTAGGTTCTAATTCATAGCGTGGGGATAGCGCCTCAACTCATTCCAATTGCATCTCACAATCCAAAATGTTAATCGGCCTCTGACTCTTCGGGATTTCGTAGCCCATAGACTGGTCAGGAACTTTGTGGGGTGCCAAAAAAAGAGAACCAATGATTTCAAAAAGCTCAAATTCTCAAACGACCCGAGTATGATATCAAGTGCTCCAATGATTCTCATGCATTCCAGTCAAGCAAAAAGAAATGGTGTGCATCCCACACCACAACGCCTCGTAAGTAATTCTCGCAGCATCAATCCTCTAATACCCCTACGCCAGCCAGTATATCCACTTTCCAGGCCCCTTCCCTCTATAAAACTGTGTATATGCACCTGTCGCGCCGCTTCATCGCCGTCAGCACACTATCTCCTCTTCAATTTGAACCTCCTGAGACCTTGCCGAGGTGACTTACTTGCGCTTCTGCTCCCTGTCCTTAGCCTTATTCCACTCCTTCCAGCGCTGCTCATCGCTGAGGCTTGCATCGCGCCATGTTTCCTTCCCAGGCTCTTCAGGCTTTCTGGAGCTGAGGTGAAGTTCATCGCGACAGGAGGGCTGGCACCGTTTCGAGGGGATCGAGGTCGTTGTGGTGGTGGTAGCCGAGGATGAAGTGGACACTGGCTTCTCGAGCGAGACAGCGTCTGTGGAAGTTGTTGCAAAAGACTTTTGGTCGGCCATGTTCGTGGTTTGGGCTATAGGGAATGCGTGCTGCGTGCTGCGTTATGTCGTCCTCGAAGTGAATTCTCCATTTGAAAGGCGCAGACTGATGCCTATCAACCTTGGGTATGTTTCATGCGGGATGTGGCGCGGTAGTGCACTGCCACAGTTTCGTCAAATGCGATCTGGATGGGGCTGAGTATGGATGACCGGTGATCATCAAGGCTGGGCGGGATGCCTCACTTGGCATTATGCGAGTGGGATGTCAACCTCTCGCATGGGAACAAGACTGTCATATTACTAATTTTAGATGGTTCTTCCACACAGTACTTTCACATTTGGTGATGTATTGAAGTTCAGCCCAGTTCAAATTGTCGTATTCACAGGGATAACTCCAGGTTTGGTTGCTATTCCTGAAGTTACCCTGAAATGGATTTTTGGTTATCACTGTTGGACTCTGATATGAAAGAGAAACACCACAAGACAGCGTCTCAATGAATCAGTTATACAACGGCCACCCTGTGCCGGAACTCGCCCATATTACTGGAAGCGACCGATATCGCTGTCCGGCTCGGCTTTATGGTCGTCGCTATCCCCCCATTACAACCTCTATCGTCCCTGCCAGAGTCTACACGGCTATACCGTACTCTCTGCACTTCCCCCCTCCCTTCTATACTCTGGAATGGCCTTGCCTTCCCTCTCGAACGTCAAAATATACCACTCCCGACTCCCTCACCCACCTGCATCTCTTTACTCTTTGGCGTCTCTCTGTCTATTTGTATGCCTCTGTGCTTCTAGAAATACATGCTACCAGACCCTCTATACGCCTCATCCCAACCTCCTCGTACTTACGCATCCAAAACCCGTGTCTGCCGAACCTCCACCTCCTCTCCCACCTGTCTATACCTTCAGGTATACCTTCTCCCCACAGTACATGTCCATGAACGCACACCAGGATTCTAAACACTGTCGTCGTCGTCCCATGTCCAAGTGTAATGTCAGTCATTTACGGTGCGGTTCTAATCGCTCGTACACGAGACCGCCTTCAGTCACAGCTTTTGCTTCCTGTGCGGAGGTTTGGCTGACGCGGAGACGGCGCAATAGGGGTTCGGTCTATGCCGCAGTGTGCTTTGTGAGAGGAGAAGCGATGAGGAAGGAAGGTGGCGGATAGGATGCGGAGCAAAGACGTCTCGGTGGGTGAGTAGGAGGGAGAGTCGGGGCTTAGAGGGATGGAAAGTGCAGTGGGAACGGAGGGAGGAACAAGTGTGCGCAATGAATAAGTTAATGGGAGGGAATCATTACCGAACAGTGCCCTGTTGCAGCGAGACAGAGGGAGCAGATAGCTAGGCTAGTCAAGGCCCGCGCTGTTTATGTTTGAGCTCTTCCGGCTGGAAGGAAAGGGCCACTACCCATAGTGGCAGTTGAAACTTCATTGTGAAGGTTTGCCACCATGTCGTCGTGGAGACTTGCTACCATAACATCGTCTAGCATGTCCACGCCTCCATCTACCAAACATCGCACGCGGCGAGGGGCGACTACACACGGCGGCCAGGGAAGCGGTTGCACTGGACTAACCCAAAAGCGATACTATCGTCTACTTTAGCTACATTCACTCACACACCCATCCTCATGAACAACGACTGCCCTCAGCAGCGAAGAAGACCTACATGCAGCATCGATCCCTCCACCCCGAGGCCCCCTCAAACCCCGGAACCCCCTTCCTCACCACGCCCCGGCCTCTTCTCCACTGCCCCCCCCTCACACTTCTAAAGACCTACCCAAACAGCCCAAGCGCACCACCGCCCGGACCTCTGTGCCCATCACTCGTTTCTCCGGGGCGTCAGGTTCGACAGGACAGCCAGCGCCATAGCCGCCCGACATACATTATGATTTGCGACCCTGCAGCTGCACCGGACGGCACTAAGAGGATGCAGGACACAACACCGCCTAGGGTAACGACCGGCAGCTGTGCGCGTCAGCCATCCAGCTCACCAGATCGGAGTGAGGCGCTGGGAGAAGCTTCTAGGCGGTGCTACGAGGGAGCCAGCTTCATGCTGTCATGTTGTAGTGTTGGGACTCGGGGCTCGTATTGATCAGCGCGTGGTCGTGTCATGGCCGGCGGGGGTAGACAGGATGTGCGCTCTGACGTTGGGGCTCTGGGTGAGTAAGTGGATTTTGCTGCTGATCGGTGTGTCATAGTCAGTAATGCAGGTTCGCGGTAAGTGCCGAGCCTGAAAAGCAATATGGAAGATGCCGTGGGGCGATGGGTAGAGAGGTTCACCGTGGAGAGGCCCAAACCGTATCAGGCCCTCCAGGACGCCTTCAAAACCAGGAACATCAAGAACCGAGAAGGATAAAGAGATTGCGTCAGTCTGGCGTTTAATTGGCATTTACGTGCGATATCCAGGGGCGGATCGTCTTCCGAGCAATGCTATTCAAACAAGCTTGAATGAAGCCGCCAACTAATCGTTGGTTAGGACATCGTGTTGTGAACTGGCCACCAGACGGGGCGCCAAAGTATGCTCATGTGGTAGTAATCACCTAATGGGCGTCAGCAACAGTGTTGTGAGTCTATCTTGGGTAGGCATAGTGGTTCGCTCCGCGAACGCAAGAGTAAACCATAACTGCTCACCACAGCCTTGCTCTAGCGCAGGCTGCTGTGCCCAGCTGACACAAACCACAAATATTATGCAGCGCTCAGGGGCAGTCATAGCGTACACACTCATATGTCGTTGATACAGCAAATAATTGGACGCCGAGTGGAATGAGTTGCGGAAGGTGATGAACATTGGTCTTGACAGACAATGTCGACATTCAGGTCCTGCCGTTAACCATACGCTTGCCGACAGAGGCAAACTATAAAGGCGCTTCGAATCAATGAGGCACATGCATGTTGCGGAACTGTGGCGTTGTTGATTGCCTGTCCCCGGATTATGTCCTGCAGGTTTGTGCCATTCTAATAGGCGATGGGCGCAACTTGTGACGACGCTCGTGCTGTACACCCGGCGAGGAAGCACTAGAGAGTTTGGGCACAGTTCCGTTCTAGGAATGTTGCTCCGTTTTGCGCCTGAAACAGACTTGTAACCTGCTTGACCAGAACCAAACAGCGGGGACTTGGGTTGTGGATTTCTTCGAAGTTTGCGTCTTCTGTGATCGCACGGACCAATCGTTCATAACCTGATCAGAGGGGCCGCTGGTTCTACGGCGCCAGCATTGTGTACGGTGTGCCCGGGAGACCGCCGAATGCACAGCCGATGGGCGATTTGCATAAGTGGAGTTGCAAGTGGAGTTGCACGCGAAGTCCAGCACACGAGCGAGCCTCGAACAAGCGAGCCGCACATTAGAGAAGAAGCTCTCGCCGAAAGTTTCGGAGAGTGCGACAGAGAAGGCAAAGTCCACGCCGAGTACCTGCGGTACCGATAAAGGCGTCTTGTGAGAGCGGAGCGCATGAACAAAGAATGTCCAAACGTTCGCTACCTCCTTTGTTAGGTTAGGGGAGTGGGTAGCGTGATGCCTGGCATAGTTGCTGGGCGATCCGTGGTACAAGCTGCGTGACGAACTAATTTGTGCAAAATATCCTCGGATGTCATCGCCCGCGCCGTACTACACCGTCATTTCGTTATCGGACTTGGCAAATAGAGGAAGAGAAAATCAGGTTCTTCGAAGAGACCACACACTTCGCCTCAGATGCTCAGAGGCGCGCGGTGAAAGCCCAATGCTCCGAGGCAAGGGCTCAAGCCTACGTGGACATCTGTCGGGGCGCCTCGGATGATATACTGACCAGTGCTGTCGAGCTAAGCATCTATCGATTCAATCGATATGTAGGCCTTCCACTGCTTTAGTGTGGGGTAGATAATTCAACAGTCTCACCAAATCGTCTGTGCGAGTACATATGTCGCAAATGGCAGGCCGTGCAGGAGGCTTGCGCGGCGCCCACGCTGGTCAGTGTTCTCCCATTGTCTCCAAAGCACGTCAATCGACCCCCCCAAAAAAAGCTGGTAACGATGGCTTTGGGTTAGAAGTTCATGAAGCGAACTAGCTGTGCTGGTATGATCGCCAGCTGACAGCCGCCACCGATGTTTGGCAGCAGTAGTGCTGTTCGATGGCGCGAGTAATCGAGTGATCAATAGTCTATCAACTCGTATGCCTCGAGAGTGGGGAGATAGGACTCGAGAGTCATATCGACTATGTTTGATCGACCTGGGCATATCCATCGCGTCGGGTCACTTACCACCAGCACTGACCGATAGGGGCAATCTGACGGAGGCCGGTTCTAAGGGTGCGTGCAGAGATGAACCTGGACTGAAGGAGTAATTGCCCGAGACAAAACCAGAGGCTGGGACAGAAGAGCAGAGGTAGCTTCCAGCCACTGGTCGACGTCAAGTCGTCCCTGACAAGAAACGGAGAGCCGAACTTGTGTTTGGGGACACTCTGCAATGAGCTCAGTCTCTCAGATACGGGCCGTACCGCTGCTGGCAGACATTGCTCTCGAAGAATGACCACAACATCACGTCAGCCGGTCTTGAGGGCTCACTGGTGTCTGGTCTCGGGGGCTGGAATGAGTGGAGCTGGTGTAACTGGACATCTGCGGTGGCCGAAGCAGGGCGTGCGACAGCGTCTATGCGATACCGCCCCATGGAGCCATTTGTCGCCGGCTGAGACAGGTAGTTCTGCGCAGTTGCGGTCCCTAACCTTTCCGAAGTACATTGAGGCTGCTGCAGGCGGCCATGAAGCTTGCGCAGGGTCGAATTTGTTTGGACGCCCGCGGTGAGCGTCACGGGATGGACGGGAGGCTGCAGGCCGGTGTGCCTCGAAGCCGGATTCCGTGCAGAGAAGCATCGCATCTTGTGACCTGGGGTGGGCTGGTTGAGCTGGAAGGGGCTGTGATGTTCAGCACACCCGCGCAGCCACCATCTCATCTGGTCCAACGGGCTGTCGTGCGCGCTCGCGATGGACGCGGTGAAAGGGCTGGCAAGTGCCGGGGGCGCTGCTAGCGGGCGCGAGGCACCGGGAGACAGCGGCAGCCCTGCTCGGGGCTGCTCTCGCATGCTGTTTCTGGGGTGATCAGATGACTGCTGGCATGGAGGAGAGCGGTCTGCCGCCAGCCTTGGAGAGGGCTCTGGCGATTGGCCGGCGGCGCAGCAGCGCATCTGGGACGAGGCAAGGAATGCAATGCAGGTAGATTAGCGGAAGAGAGAGGTCGTCGCCGGTGCATGTAGCGGTCAGGCTCAGGGCGCCCCGGGCGCTGGGCAGCGGGCAGCCGCAACGTGCGAGACACATGAGGCAGGCGGCCTGGGACGGCAAGGGCACGTCTGCGCGTGTCGAGAAGCAAGGAGCGGGCGCGTTCGCCCAAGCCGTGGTGTTGAGCGCGGCGGGCGATGGAGTGAGCGGGCGGCGTAGCGGGGCGCTTGGCCGCATGGGGATGGCGCGGGAAGGAGCAACCGCTGGCTGCACGTCACCAGTCGCTCCTTCCAGCGCGCAACGCACCCCCGCCCCGTCGCTCGCGGCTGCCGCCTGGGAGAGCCAGCGCAGACGCAAGGGCGCGGCCAAGGGCTCGCTTTTCGTCCTCACCGTTCGCGCAGCCCGCGCCCATTCGCTGCGAGGGCTGCCGCCCGCCGCGCTCCTCGCAGCCGGTCACGCCCCCGCCGCGCAGGCCGCTTCCACTGGCTGCCCGCACACCACCGCGCGCTGCTTTCGGAGCGTTGCGCAGTGAGCCAGCCTGCCGGGCCCGCCAATGCTGGGGCGCTGCACCCTGGCGCAGCGCTCTAACTCGAACCTCCAGGCGAGGGCGAGGGTTGCATCTGGCGCGCCGCGGCAGGTGATGCCCACGGGCCCGGGCACCGCGACCAGCCCGCTGCTCGCTGCTCGACTCCAGTGTCCACGGCGGCGAGGACGACGACCCCGGCCCAGCCAGCAAGGCACCGCCGACGGATGTCTGGACCCTCTGCCAGCATCCACCGCAGCAGACGTATGGCATCCACTAGCCGCCGCCACGGCCCGCAGCCCACCCACCCTCGCTCGCCGCGCCGAACAGCGCCGTCCCCGCTAGCGCCGCCCGCCGCGACATCATCTGTTCGCTGCATGGGTGCTGCCCAGATGAAACATCGCGGACCCAGGCTGCTGGATGGTGCTGCCGTGTCGAGTCGCCCCATGGAGCGTCGTGTCGTGGCCAATGTTCCTGCGTCGCTGCACGGGAGAGTGACGGCCCAGGCGAGCCAATCCTCGCACCGCGCTGCACGCCCGCTCCCGCTGCCCTCACGCGCCGCGGGCGCTGGTGCAAGGAATGCTGCGCGCTGCGTGGGCCGCCGACCTTTCGAGAAAGATGCGAGCCCGGGCCCTGGGGCAAATCTGCTCTCCCTGACATCGGAGATATAGATACGCCCCTTTGGGACATGGTCGCGGCTGCAGCTTGCCAATGCTACCGTGGTGCTAGAGAACGGCACCGGTCTGAGCCGCGCGATTCGCATCATCCCGTAGGGGGGCTGAATCTTGATCCATCACCGCGAGAGATGCGTTGAAGCTACCAGCTTGGTAGGCACTTCTTCTTTCAGCCAAACAACCCGATCAACATATCCCAAACCCCAGCTCCCCTGTCTATCCTGTATCAATCTATAGCCCTGAGTGCTCTAGCCCTCCACGAGCCTGTACTTGTACTGGCCCGTCTGTCCTGCTTCGTCTCTCGCCTCCCAGATAAAATCTCCGCCGTCATCTATTCCCCGTCCGTGGCTTCCCCACCCCTACCTGTCAGCCTGCCTCTATTGCTTTTTTCTACTGGGCCCCGGGCCCCTACCAAGCAATCTTCAAGAACAAAGATCACGGGATTTTCTGGTCCTGGCGGCTTTGTGCTACCAGACTACGAGCAGGAAGCCGTTAAGCCGTTTGGGAGCAAAACGCAAAGTGCATATATCTCAGTCCTCATCTCGCTCTCGAGGGTACTCTGCACGCCGTCTGCTGCACGCCTCCTTCTTTGCTTCCTCTCCATAAGTTTTGTTCGTCTCACTCCAGCCCACCGAGCCCTGGACGCGCGGCACCGTGTCTGCTACACCACGGCGCCAGTGCACATAGACGACGTCGATAAGCATATCCGCGCACCCGGCCTTCGCGCAGATCGCTAAGGACTCGACGACAAGTGACAAGGCTGCGCGCTCGCCGAAACAGCCACGCTCGCCTTGAGTCGGCGCCACAGCGTTCTTTTTGGGCAGCTGCAGGAACAACCTTGCAAGTTTCAACCAGATTGCGGCAGACCAAAGACTGACAGGTCACAGCAAAGTCTCGACAGCAGCCGCCATCTCACGACCGACGTCGCAGCCGCCAGGAACCGGGGTCGGCTAACAGATCAGTGCTTGTCTGTGCGCCCGCATCGCGCAATTTGAGATCTGTGGAGACGGGAAGAAGCAAAGCCCACCTGACGGCCTGAGGTGTCGCCTCGAGAGCGTTGACGCTTAAGGGCCGCCAGCCAGCCGTCCCCACGCCTACCTGAGCTTCAAGCAGACAGGTCTTTTGTTCTGTCATATCCCGTCACCCCCCTGCGCCAGCCTCGTGACTAAGCCAGGCAGCATCTCGTCGAGTCGACGAGTCGGTGAGATAAGGCCAAAGCAAACGACCCGCGCTGCTGGTCAAGGCGTGCAGTGTGGAGCTTGCGCGGCATACGAGCACTCAGCATACTCGTCAAGCATTGAGCGCTCGACGGATTCGGCAGCCACCATCCATCGCAGGCAGCGGCAGCTAGTCGAGGATCCCACACCCGCCCCCTGTTGCTGTGCCTGGCCCTGTACAGTACCGGCTAAACCCCCGGATCTCCCTTTCAAGCGAACCAACAACGGCAGTCGAACGCTCGTAGAGCTCGTCTCGCAGCCAGAACGAGGAACTGCACCGCCGCCGTCACATCTGCCCACGCCTCACTCGCAGCCGTCCCGCAACGAGCTCGCCGGCCCACAACACCAGCAACATAAGCGCCGTCAGCGACTAGGAGGCTCGCCACAGCCGACGCCGTTGTCTGCGGTCCCAGCGCGTTGGATCGCGCAAGCAGCGAAGGAGCTGAGTCGTGAGATTCGCTTCCCCCCCGGCGGCCTCGTGAAGGAGTCGCAGCGACCATCAGGCCCAGATCGGGCGTCTTAGGAGCGCTGCTGGTGCGGCTGCGTCTGCAATATGAACCAAGGTAAGTCAGCCTTAAACATACACATCGCGCTCCCTGTTCGGCGAGAAGCAAAAGCCTCAGTCGTTTTCACGCGCGGCCCACCCACACACACGGCCTTCCCATAGACCGGCGCCGTTCTCCGCATTCTTCCACAAATTCCACATTCTGCCACCCCTTTCTTATATTGGTCCGCGAGCCTGCATCCTGTTTTCCTTCCCCTTCTGTTTACCGCTACACACTGTGGGTCCACTGTTCTCGCCTTCTACCCGCTGCTGTAGTGGCACTCTCGCACTCTGCACCCGATCGCGGAGCCTTGTGCGACCGCGTCCCACGCGTGCACTCATATCGTCGCCGGGTGCACGTTGTCCGTTTCTGTCCTACACCTTGCACAACGACAGACTGCTTGTCGCTCCTTGATTGGCTGACCCGCGAACTAAGCAGTCCTTCCACCGTCTCTGCCATTGGCATCGGAAAACCCCTTCTCTTCGGAGCAAGAATGCATAGATCACATTGGTGCTCATGCACATCATAGTCCCTTCACCGCTGGCGTTTCCGATCAGCTCAGGCGCGATAGCACACTGGGCCAGTCAGCGACTGGCATTCCGCTGAGCTCCATTTCAGGGAGATACACCTCTCATCGTCCCGAAGCCCCGTAAGTATCCCATCTCATTGGCTCTTCTCGTCCCGGTCGGCATGCCGGGCTCCGCAGTGTTGCCTTGTCCTGCGGCCCCCAGTCCATGCGTGCCTCGACACCTCTTCGCTGGTGCTGCCCAAGCTCTGCCTTCCACGACCGCCGAAACAAACACGTCTTCGTCATGCCTCTTGTCGCACACGTCCCAGACACATGGTGCACCTAGCTCTTCCAGCGCGCTGGTCTGTCACATTGATCACACGACAAGGCTAGCGGCGATGCCCACATCGTCCCTGCCCTGGTTGCCATTTTACACCGTACCACCTACTCGACGGTTACACATCACTATCGTTGGCATCATTTTGCCCCGATAACGTTGTTTTGTTGGGTTGACTAACTCTGCTCAAAGGTATCAATCTAGTGCGGCTCTTTCCGACACAGGATCAGGCTCTATCTCTGCCTCACCCAGCTCCAACTCATCCTCGCAGCTAGCCTACACATCTCTCGGCGCCTCTTCCAGCTATTTTCACAACCCACTTCCCATAGCAAACTATAATACTGGGTACTACGCCACTATGTCGTCGACTCGACGGACATCCATGATGTAGGTAGCCGTTTGTGGCGCCCTTGTACATGTAAAACCCTAACCGCATTGCATGACAGCTGACAACAACACGGTAGGACTGAGCCTTCACCATCGGTTATGCTGCCTCCAGCACGATCACCAGGGATGGGTAACCCCGTGTCACCGTCCATGGGTGCGTCGGCCAGGGATAATTATACTACATCTACACCAGGCTTGTCTCGACACCCACACGCACTCTCACCTCGCCATTCCGACGGTTCCCGTTACGGTTCTCTTCCTGAGACACCCAGGAGCGTTGTTGCTGCCACCATGCCTTTGAACACGTCATATTCCAGCTTACCTATGAGTGGCTACGGATCTCAGGGCGACCGCAGCGAGGGAAGCCCTCCCTTCAACACCCAAGAGGATTACTGCAACCTCATCTGCGATGGGTCCAAGATCACACCAAGTATTGACGCAAAGATCGAGAAAGGGTTCTTCTTGTCCGGTGATAGCGTCTGGACCTGCTACAGAAGGAACTACTTTGCCGTGAACGTCCACTACAACCTACATCCATGGGTGAACAACGGCCGTCTTTACCTGGACCAGGGCGGAGGCAAGCCCCAGGAACAAGTGCAGTCCATGGCTGTATCGTTGGCCGCAGCGGTGGACGGTTCTGGTGGAAAGACCATTGAACTGATCCAACATACGCCCAAACGTGATAAGGGACCACAATTGCAGATGAAGAAGGAGCTGCTCTCACCAATGCCCCCTGGGAAAAACCACGAGCACGGTAGCTATGGTCTCAGCACATTCCACCCGTCCAGTCAATCGCCTGGCTTTCTACTCCCTCTTCAAAATGAATCGGATTCCTCCCAGGCGTACTCGCCCACCAGCCATGCGCAAAACAGCTATCAGCACGGTTTCGAACGCATACAGTTCAAGTCAGCTACTGCTAATAACGGCAAGCGTCGAGCGCAACAACAATACTTCCACCTGATTGTCGAGCTCTGGGCAAACGTACAAAGTCACCGGGATAACGAGGCTCGCTGGGTGAAAGTGGCTGCGCGGGCTTCTCATCCGGTCGTGGTCCGTGGTCGATCACCGAGTCACTATTCAAACGAAGGCCCACACAATGCGGGTGCCTCTCGAGGTGCTGGCAGCGGTGGTGGTCCAGGGCAGGGCCCCCATGGGTATGGTGCCAACGGCACTCAATACACCACCGGCTATCGCAACGGCCTGGCGGGCGGCGGATCATCGGGACTCGGCAGTGGCATGTACAGAGGTACTACCTACTCTCTGGATCCGAGCCCTTTGGGCAGCCATTCCGTAAGCTCCGCAAGTTCGCTCAGTGGGGGCCCAGTGGAAAATTTTGTGGGCGACCATCACATGGCAGAAGATGATGACAGCAAGATGATCCAATCGCACAACGACTACCAGTACTACCCAGCTCCAATCTTTGAGGCGTTACAACCCAAAGTCGAAACTTCAATGCCTCCAAGCCTCGACAGAAGAATCAAGGAGGAGTATCCCGTCTCGACTGGTCTGGGTTCCTCATGGCAAGTCGGAGGATGCGGTCGCTTCCAAGGCATGGAGACGAGCCGTGGTTATTATCCAGATATACATGCGCAACATGCGCATGCCGCAGGCTACTGATGGGCGAGCGTGCCTTGCACCAATTTGTCATCGCTGTTGGCGGGGTCGGCTCCAAGCGTAGCAAAACTGATCACGGAGATCCCGTCCGCACGGTCCCCTCTCAATACGCAGCAGCAACCCCGATTCCAACAGGATGTTCTGACACAGCATGTTCTGACACAGTATTCCAATTCGATTGGGTAAAGAAGGGAAGCCCAGCTTAGCCATTGGCACCCTCGCACGGCCCGAACTACGCACGGACACGGTCTCTTGTGGCATGGTATCAAGGGCAGGCAGGCATGAAGGAAGCGCGCATGGTGCGAGGAACAGCTCCATGCGCACGCATCCCAGCGCCTGCTTCGCTCAAGAGTCTGCTTCGCTCTTTACCCCGCTCATTCCTGGGCACTTTGATTTGTTCCTTTTCCACTTACCAGCATTTTTATTCCTGCACAAGCGCTTGTCACGTCACGACCATGATGACCTGCATGAGCGACCCTTTCAACAGCTGGCAATATCCCTGTCTCCTTGTCTCGTATTGTCTTAATGTCTCATCACTTATCCGGGTTTGCGCATCCAAGGGGATGCAAAAGGTGTTTCTTCGGTGGCTAGGCTGGCTGGAATCTATCACGGCAACGTATGGCCCTGGAATCTCTGGAATGGATGTATGCACGGGCTGCACATGGAGCATTGGTAACAAAAACATTGGATGGACATACCCTTTTTATTATGCGCCGTCATCGGGCGTGGGCGGTCTGTCGCGTCGCTCGGTGAACAGGGCGCGGCGCATGGAATGTATGAATGACGGGTCACGGATCACGGTCACGGTTTACGGCGGGCGCAAGATGGGAAGGGAGAGAAGAGGCGGATGATGACCAGGTGCTACTGGTGGTGGTCTTGTCCATGTATGATTATATAGCCCAAAAGCGTGTGTAGTTTGAATCGAGCAGGCGGCCCTTCTCCTTAGCATGGTCGAGTTGTCCGCAGTGATGTGTGATGTAGGCGAGGGTGAGGTGAAGGGAAGCTACGACTAGCTCCCGCCGGCTCGCGGAAGCGCCACTCCGGTCATCGCTCGCGAAAACCTTCGAAGCACAACACACGCTGTCGTCATCTCAACCGCCCCCACGCCACCGGACAACTCGACGCACACAGGCGCGCGCGACTCGTCACACATGGCGTGGTACGACGAGGATAGCTGGGCCACGGCGGCGTTTGCGCCGAAGGGCTCGACCATTGCCATCACATTCCTGCTCGCCGTGCTGCTGCCAATCCTGTTGCACCAGTTCATCTACCGCAAAGCGACACCCACAACGCTACCCTCCTTCCTGCTTATTGGCCCCAGCGGCGCGGGCAAGACCGCCTTCCTGACTCTGGTGCGTCCTTCGTAGCTTTGGGGCGCGCGATGCTTCCCGCGACTTTCTGCCTGCGTGGGAAACCGCCCCCCCATGCGCCCTTCGTTGCTTCCTCACTTGCCTCGTGACTGACTTGACCGCAGACGGAACGCAAGGTTGTGGCGCAGACACATACTTCCACCGCGCCCCTGGCCGTCGAGCTTCTCCTCCCTGAAGGCCACACGCCCCAGTCGTCACACTACCGCTCGCCGGGCGACCCAGCGTACGAGCGCTCACGCCAATTCCAACTTAATGATACCCCTGGCCACGGCAAGCTACGCCACTTTGCGACGACACAGCTAGCCAACCCTACCAATGTCCGCGGCATCATCTTCGTCGTGGACGCCGCGGCGGTTGCCGAGGAGGCAGGCCTCAACGAGACTGCAGAGTACCTGCACGACGTCTTGTTGGCCTTGCAGAAACGCTATACAGGGGCTACCTCCAGCAAGGGGCCTAAGGAGATCCCCGTGCTGGTAGCTGCGAACAAGATGGATCTATTTACGGCGCTGCCACCGCACCTTGTCGCGCAACAGCTGGAGAAGGCCATCTCGGAGGTCAGGAAGAGCCGGGCGAAGGGACTGAAGGATTCTGGACCTGCCTTAGGCGGTGAGGACGACAGCTTGGATGAGGACCGGGAGTGGCTAGGCGAGGGAGGCGAGGGCAGCTTCGAGTTTGCCCAGATGGAGGAAGTGGGGACAACCGTGACTGTGCAGGGCGGCAATGTGATTGGCGGGGACGGTGTAGATGTGAAGAGCTGGTACGAATGGATCGCTGCGCAGCTATGATAGAGCCGAGAGTTCGAGAATTGCCCTGCAAATGAGCCTTATCCGTGTCCCGTGGGATTCTGCTCCGCGCTCAAGCATCGTTGCCGTTCCCACTCGCTGTTTACCACGGGTGCGGGAAGTGGATGACGGTATGTTTCTCTCAACCTGAAGATAGATGGACGATTGATCCACGTCTTTTCTGGGTGAGACGTTATCAAGCCCTCTCACGGCCACGTCGGGGTGAAGAGAATTGCTCCGCCTACAAGAGCTACCAATACTACAATTGAATGATGACAAGAACCAGTACCTCCGCGCTGGGATCATTACACCGCATATTCTACCCCAGCTCGGGCCCCACGACGGTGATGAAGTGCAACGTCAGACGTACGGTGCGCCATTCTGCGTGTTTGCCCCATGATGATTAGGTATCCTCGCAGGGCTGAGCAAACCGGTGGGACCAAGTTTTCAGCCCTACAAGCACGAATCAGCAACCCTGCCGCTGCTCCACTGAGGTCCCCTTCTGGAGCTGCTTTGAGCGTAGGGCTGATTGCTTACTTGCATCTCGGACTCATGGGCATGGATGGGCTACTCTTATGTGGTTTATTGGACTGCGTGCACGACTTGCGAAGTGATTCGGCCCGTTCGTTATGGCCATGTCTTTACTGGAGGTCAGATATGGTTCAAGACGGGCCGAATAGCTGGGTCCAGCATCGACACTGCCCAGGTTCAACCGGCGCAGCAGCGAGATGTATGGTTTCTGCATAGCTAATCAGCGCACTCGGCCCCCTCCTCGCAATTTTAGAATGCCTCGCTCGCCCGTGTGGTGCGGCGGGATCTCGCACCCCGTGTGCTTGGGACATTTTGACGCAGCGCTCACAGCACGAGCACGTTGCTCCGCAAGGCTCGGGCCAGGGCAAAGCAGATCGGATGGACGGTTTGGGATGCATTCCGCACCCTCCGCATCCTTCCCGTAGGGGTCGTGGTAAGGATCTGTGGCGCATGGGTCAGCTTACGACAGGGATGGCAGGCATCAGGCAGGGGTGGGGTGAAAGAGGGTTCGGTAAGTACCTGGGGCGTACTTGAGGGCGGTCAGTAGTGAAGGAAGTGGGATTTGGGGGTGTGATGCGTGGAGTTGGGATACGAGTGTGGGTGCAGGTAGACGAGGTTTTATATGGGGTATGTGAGGTTGCAAATGGCAGTGCGAGCTCGAGTCAGCACACCACTATTGCTCGGAGCGCACCGTTTCTCACGTCGGTTCGGTTCGACGTCAGGACAGGGTGTGGTGTATGTAACGACGGACTTCGTCACCATCCCTGCTACCCCTGCTCACTACAGGCACAATTCATCCACCACGCCCCTAGCCCACAGCACAGGTACGTGCGCAGCTCCGCAGCTTTCGCGCGGCATATTGCATGCTTCTTTGGGAAATACAGCAGATGGCATCGAGACTAGGTCTGCATTTACCATGCCGCTTCTAGGTTGGTCTTCTGGGTCTGCAGTCGGAGTCTCTGTGCAAGGGCACGGGCAACACAGCCTTTCCCGCTGCGGTAACACCACGGGCTGTGGCGTGGACCGCTAGGAATATTGGAGAGCTGGGATGGGTGGCTTTTGGGCGGGATGGAAGTGGATTGGCTTGAGCTGGGTTCGGTGTGGAGGGCGGATGCCGGCAGTTAGGGGAGCGTTGGGTGTTTGGTGGTGATATGCAGGACTGGTATCAGATGAAAGATGAGGTGGGGGCAGGTGAAATTCGCACAAGCTTGTAGTAGTCCTGGTTGAATCTCCTACGGGCATTGCGGCGTGGAGGACTTGGTACACACCACGTCGATGGTGCCACGGTGGTGCTTGCCGTAGGGCTGAAGGCGTTCTGCAAGCAGGTTAGCTCAGGTTTCCAGAAGAAGCTTAGCTCAGCCGGGCTGCTACCGAGGCGTGTGGATCATGATCGGCTAGTGGCGGGTCACAGTGCAAGAACGCAGGGTCAAAAGACTTTGTTTTGGACAGCTTGCGCTTGCACAGGCAGAGATTGCGACATTGAGGCGGCTTGTACCTGTGCCTCTCTTCTTGCTTCCTACACTCCAGAATCCAAGAGCTAGACTACGCGCCAACGGACGGACTTGGTTGAAAAGTTGACAAGTGCCCCGCCGCCACGGTACAGAAGGGTTCTCACGCCACTCCACTACACCACACCCCGCGACAGAGCTCGCAGAAGAGAACTGCGCCAGAAACACCGCCATGTCTACCAAAACACGCCCCGCCATCCCGCCCGTCGTCATGGACAACATCACGCAGCAGATCGGCAACACGCCCCTCGTGCGGCTCAACAAGATTCCGCAGTCCCTCGGCATTGCCGCGACCGTGTACGCCAAACTCGAGATGTTCAACGCCGGCGGCAGCGTCAAAGACCGCATCGCGCTGCGCATGGTCGAGGCCGCCGAGAAGAGCGGCCGCATCAAGCCCGGCGACACGCTCATCGAGCCGACGTCCGGCAACACGGGCATCGGGCTCGCGCTCGTTGGCGCCGTCAAGGGGTACAAGGTCGTCATCACGCTGCCTGAGAAGATGAGTCCGGAGAAGGTCGCCGTGCTGAAGGCGCTGGGCGCCGAGGTCGTGCGCACGCCGACGAGCGCCGCGTGGGATAGTCCCGAGAGCCACATTGGCGTGGCGCGGAGGCTGGTCAAGGAGCTGCCCAATGCGCATATTCTGGATCAGTACACCAACCAGGACAACCCGCTTGCGCACGAGAACGGGACCGCCGAGGAGATCTGGGAGCAGACCGAGGGGAAGGTGACGTGCATCGTGGCGGGCGCGGGGACGGGCGGCACCGTGACGGGCATTGCGCACGGCATCCACAAGCACAACCGCGAGGTGAAGATTATCGCGGCTGATCCGCAGGGTAGCATTCTGGCGCTGCCGGAGAGTTTGAACGAAGAGTTCAAGGACAAGCCGTACAAGGTTGAGGGCATTGGGTACGACTTCATCCCTGATGTGCTGGAGCGTCAGGTCGTGGATAAGTGGTACAAGACGGATGACCGGACGGCGTTCCAGTATGCGCGGCGACTCATCTCAGAGGAGGGCATTCTCTGCGGTGGAAGCAGCGGGAGCGCTATGGAAGCGGCCGTGAAGGCGATCCAGGAACTAAATCTGGGCGCGGACGACGTTGTGGTTGTCATCTGTCCGGACTCGATCCGCAGCTATCTCAGCAAGGTACTTATCCTTTTCCTCCGTAATCCAAGCGATTCATCAATATGCTAATGATGACGGTAGTTCGTCGACGACGACTGGCTCGCTGCAAACTCGCTCCTCCCCCCGACGCCCCCAATCACCCCCGCAACAACCCCCGCCCACACGCGCCGGCACTCCCTCTCCAAAGACGCCTTCGCCGGCGCCACCATCGCCGCCCTCCGCCTCAAACCCATCACCACCATTCCCACAAACTCGCCCTGCTCCGAGGCCATCGAAACTATGCGCGAAAAAGGCTTCGACCAGCTCCCCGTCAGCCTGTACTCCCCGGCCGGCAAGCCCAAGCTGGTCGGCCTTCTGACGCTCGGCAACGTCCTAAGCTACCTCTCCTCCGGCCGCGCGAGCGGCGACACGCCTGTCGAAGACGTCATGTTCGACTTCCGCAAACTCGAGGAGGTTGTCAAGGATCTGGGACGGCTGCACCTCGAGGGCGAGGAGAGCAAGCGCGAGCGCCAGTTTGTGGAGATCACCATGGAGACGAAGCTCGCGGATCTGATGAAGTTCTTCGAGTGGAACGCCGCGGCGGTGGTGACGGAGAGGCGGGGCGAGGAGTTGGTGCCCAAGGCGGTGGTTACGAAGGTGGATCTGCTGAGTTGGATGGTCAGGCAGGGGAAGGGGGAGTAAGTTCGGAGAGGAAGGCATGGCATGGCGTTTACTGGCATCTTTCACGGCCTGGCGAGGGTTTAGATTAATGGGTATCTAGATGGACTTCAACGTCAATCGATACGTTCGATGTGACCCCTCTCGTCCTTTCTGATGTTCACCGTCACCATAATTGCTGAGGCTTATGTAAGCCCTGCCCCGGAAGTGCATATCAAAGAGTGACTCTGGGTGGTTTGGTGGGCACACAAGTTTCGATCCCTTTGCCATGGAGATTCAAAGAACAGGCACTCATGGGTCATGTGGTGTGGTGTGGGGAACGAATAATGAAAAGCCCGGAGACAACCCGATGTGGTGTGGTGTGTTGCGAGAGACGAGGATAAAAAGAGGATCCAAGCGATGCAGAGCGCTACGAGGACTCAACGGCCTCGGGGAAATGAAAGATTTTGGTGTGGCGTGGTCTTGGTGGCTGAAAACAAGGTTTCAAAATGACGCTTGGTGTCGTGCGTGCCTCTGGCAACAAAAGGTGAGGCTCCACGCTCGAAGACCGTGGGGAACTGTGGGCCTAGAACAGGAAACGAACGACGGCATGAGGTGCGGTCTGAGTGGCTTGATGGCGGCGTGGTGACGCTCATGTAGTACGGTCCTGGGAACAAAACAAAGTGCGAAAGGAGGAAACGGGGTGTAGACTGTGGGACTGAAAATGCGGGACGAGAACCTGAAGTTGATGATGACATCGCATGTGGAGTGCCTCTGGTGGTCAGGATTTCGAGGAGATGGGACTTATGCAGTGTGCCTTTGGGGACGAAAACAAACACAACAAATCCGGGTATGGTGCGGACGGCGGGACCAAACCGCTTGGTGTCTATTCGATGTGGTGAGGTTTGGGGGGCCACATGCCAAAGAGATTGCTGCGCTGCGGTGTGCTCACTAGGGACTAGAACGCTTTCCAACAAGTACTACGTGGGGTGGAATGCAGGACCAGAACAGGACTTTTCGAGCTCATGAGGTGTGCTGCGGAGGACCGCGGTCTTGAGCAGAAGGCAGCTATGCGTCGTGCTCCGTGGCAATTAAACAAATTGGGAAGTTCGCAGATTGTGGGTTGTGGAGTCTGCAACCTAAACTTTCGGAGTGGGTAAATGTCCTGCGCGGTCTTTGGAGGACTGGAACCGAACATTAGATAGTGAATGTGGTGTGGAGAGCTTGGCGGAGTAGAACAGTTGCGACTACGGTTCATGGAGCGTGTGGAGTTGGAGTAGCTAAAAGTAACAACCACGAAAAAGGCCGATGGGGGCAGCCAAGTGGCTTGCTGCGGAGGGCCCGAATGGGGCATCGCGCAGGAAACTTGGTGCGAAGGAGACAAACGCAGAGAGCGACCGAACGCGCAATGTGGTGCTTGTTGTGAAAACATAATACGAGCAAAATGTGGTAACAACGTTTCAGTCTGCCAGTTCTCTGAAATGAGACCTCAGGCCCGTTACGGCTATCCTGTCCGTGCGATTTAGAAATCGTGATGTTAGAGGGTAATGTCAACTGGTGCTGCCCGATCTGTCGAAGGCTACGTAAGAGACGCACCCATCCCATGCAATGCCACATGGAGTGCAGCTGGAACAATCAGGATGGGTAACAATGCACCTGGCAATGTACTGAAGCTGAAAACGGCATCCAGGAAGCTATGAGTGTCGCTCCCTTTGCGATGGCGAAGACTAAAGAATGATATGAGTTCACATCCTGTGCCGCCAGGTCCGTTCAAGCCCAGAATGGTACCGTTGGCGTCTCTTCTGTTGATGTGGCTCAAGACCCGGGAGATTAAGACCTCTGGCGATCTTTTGCGTGAGCTGTGGCTTCTCGAAGACAAACAGCAAGATCGTGTGGCAATCAATGCGAGTATATGCAGGGAAACCAGATGCATACGTATGGAGAGGAATTTTAGCGCAGGAATCAAAGTCCATATCAATCCCTAGACAACATTCACTTTACCAGATAACGTCTATCCCGTAGATCAGGAAAACCCACCATGTAGAAAATTAAGCGAGGTACCTCAGCTTCAAATGCTCACATTTCGATATGAGTGCTAGGATGATTAATTCGCTACTGTCTATCGCGCATTATAGCTCCTACTCTCTAGAGAAAACACTTTGTATACAAAAATTACTTGCGCGTAGCTAAGTTCTGGCGCAAAATATATCTTAGCTTCTTGTTAAGCATATCAACACGCGCTACTCAAATTGTACTTAATAAGTTAATGGCTACTAAAGTATGTCCATGTCATGCGCTCGTCAAATTAACATCACAGCAATTCTAAGTATATAAAGCTGCATTCTTGACATATTCTCCTAGATTGAAAGTACTCTTCTAGCTACCTACTATTACAAATCTACCTTTCTAAACTTGCGAATTATGCGCTTTAGGGACCTTGACTTTGTCACTCTAACCTCTGCAGACTTACCTTGGTCTTTTGGCTCTAGGGACGTAGCTTGCGTCAATTCAAGTCGATCTCTTAGCTGCTTGCACCATTTTGAAGAAGGCCCTTGGATAGTTGTATACCCATCTAACGCATAAGTGTACATAATATTCGCTGTGTCTTCCTGACCTATTGTAGAAAGTAGGTCACCAAAGCTGAACATTGTATTCAGCGCTGGTAAATATGAGAGCAGCAGTTTTGGGCCAAGCGCCTCCTCGTAGCCTTGCAGCGCCCGACTGTACATGGCCTCTGCCTCTGCCAGCTTGCCTTGGT